>NC_053025.1:205101159-205226330 GCF_003073215.2 Triticum urartu | reverse complement strand
ACAAAATATGAACACTGAGCTACGGCCAATTCATCCATTAACAGGTTCAAACAAGCATGGCAAAAGTGCAATTGATAAACAGGTTGACTTAGTGAAATTAACACAAGTCTGGAATTTCAGATCAGGTAGCACACTTTGGAGCATGAAAA
Source organism: Triticum urartu (assembly GCF_003073215.2). Lineage (NCBI taxonomy): Eukaryota > Viridiplantae > Streptophyta > Magnoliopsida > Poales > Poaceae > Triticum > Triticum urartu. Next base: position 205,226,181 of record NC_053025.1, on the reverse strand, counting down.
CTATATGCTACAGGAACTTAACATGGCAAAGAAAGGCATGACATGAAGCTACTCAAAGCACTTAACAAAAGTCCCTTAGTGACCTTGAGCCAAAAGGGATCAGAAAATACAATTGCAAGCATGTGAACATGGCAAAAACATAATCAGGTTACAGACTTAGAGAAAAACTGGAGCATGCAAATATGTTAACGAGTAGGCATGTTTACGAGCTCGATGCACTCACTACAGAGCAAGTCATGACAATCTAAGCATACACCCATCAAGAATACATATTATATAAGCTAGACATGGCAAGAACAACAACATAGCATGCACTGATCAACAACAACATCCTCGGCAAAATCGCTAACAAGTAAACAAATTGCCAGGATTCACGAAATAGCAAAAGGAGAGCTCGATTGAATCAAGCTAGGGTGCTCCATAATTGCAAACAAAGACATGGATGGATAGAGCACCACAATGTTAACAAATCATCCTTACTGATCATCCTCCAAAGAGGCACGGATCACTAGGAAACAACATGAACATATGGAATATTGATAAACTCAGATCAAGGACTTGGAGAAATTTTAAGTCCCTGAAATCAGCATTAACGAATGCACTACTTTGCAAGCTTGTGCTAGTCACCACACATATCACAAAAATACATGGTAAGCACCTCTGTAAAGATGGCATGGCATATAACAAGTGGTAGGTATCGCGGCATAGCAAAAGAGCGGGCAACTAGCAAGCAAAGATAGAAGTGATTTGGAGGGTATGGTCATCTTGCCTGAGATCCTGCAAGGAAGAAGAATGAGTCCATGAAGAAGACAAATGGACGTAGTCGAACGAATCCTCACAACTATGGAACGAAACCGAAGCTAATGCGAGAAGCAACCCGGAAAGAAGCAAACAACATGGTAAACATCCATCACATAAACATGGCATGATGCACAAGCAAGTATGATGCATGTCCGGTTTAATGAGGCATGGCATGGCAAAGCGCACAAACAACCCTACAAATTAAGTGGAGCTCAATATGCAACGAGTTGCATATTGACGAAACACCACATGACTTATTTAGTTCGATCTTGGTTATGTACCCAACAAGATTAAATGTTGGTTAACATGGCAAGAGGGTGAAGCATAAGAAAACTATACTATCTAAACAGTTTAAATGGGGCCGGATATAACAAACAACAAATCCGGTAAACCCCCATATGCCTTTAGCAAATTAATGCAAACAACAAGTTTACCCATTTTAAAATGTTGTTATCATGATGCGGATGACATGTGCAAGTTTATGCAAATTTTATGAAAAAGTTGACATGATGATGATATGGGGCATTTGGTCGCCACGACGGAAAGAAAAGGGTGTCATGGCGGGGAAAACGGAAATGGTGCCACGGCAACGAACCCGAAAATGATGCCACGACAACATATCAGTTCCGGTAGCTCATGGAGATACCGGTGCAAAAGGAAAAGTGACAGGAGCGTGTCATGCCAGGATGGTGGGGTGATCCCAGATACCGGATTCCCACGGGTCGACGACGGTGCCAAGCGAGCGAAACAACTAACATTCGCGGGAGGATACAACATCCAAACATGCATCTGATACAACACATACATTCATTCACGGGCGGTCGTCTTGGGGTTATACCTTCGAAGCATGCATCTCCGGACGGTTCGGGTTCGATGGGATGTCGACGGAAGTAGACGTTCATGGGTCGTAGTGGGAAGTAGTCGTACTCGTGAACTTGTCAGATCCACGGCGAGGGTAGCTGTTCACGGCGCGTGTGCCCCGCGGTTCTTCGGACAACGGTAGTTGTCCACGGTTCGTTGACGGACTTGACGGGTCCGAGGGCTCCGGCCTTCGTGGTACTTGGCGCAACACCGTGTAGTCGTACATTTGAAGAGGAACTTGGCCATCTGAATGTGTACTTGGCGAACAACGGTCGTCGTGGTACTCATCGGTCCATGAAGTCGTTCTCGTAGGTCTTGGCATTTCATTCAATACCCGTTCGAGCATCCGTGTGGTCTTTTCGGTGGTGTACTTGGCGAAATTCCATGAAGGCGGTCTTGGCAAGCAACGAGCAGTGACACGGTGTACCGACGCAGCAACGCAGGCGGGTGCTCGAGCAGGACTTGGCGCGGTCATCGTCCTCGCATACTCGCATGACAAAAGCAGGGGACGGTGGCGGCGCCGGGCTTGAGGAGGCCGAGGTCAACAAGCGAGGGCTCGTCTCCCTCGCAGAGAGACGAGGTCGATAGCAGCTTCGCTGGAACAGGGGAACGATCGAGGCGCAGGAACGGAAGGACTTCGGCGTGGCAGGGAGCTCAGGTGGCTGTGGCTGGATGGGTTCGAGCACTGCTGCGGGGAGCTCCTCTCCCATAAGGCGCGTCACGCGAGGCTGAGGCCACCGGAAGGAGGAGGTCAGGCGCTGCTCGGAGCACCAAGGGAGCGGCCATGGCGCTTGGAGCTCCTGTTGGCGGCAACGAAGAGAGGCGGTGGCGCTCCTGGCAGATGACGGACAGGGGATGGCCGAGAATGAAGCAGCGACGAGGTGGAGCAGGGGCCAGCGACCAGGCAAGACGACGAGGAGGATCCTGCGAGGGATCCTAGCGGGGAGGTAGTGGAGGGCGGTGCTCGGCGGCGGCAGACTTGGAGGCGGGGCGGCGAGCGATGGAGGGTTGACGGGAGGAGGAAAGGGATTGGGCACGGGGGCTCTCATGGCGTGTGGTGTGAGTGGCGGCGCGAGGGAAGGAGATGGGGATCGAGAGGGAGAGATCGAGAGGACAGGGGTCGGGCTAGGTTAGAGGAGAGGGACTGGGCTGTTGCCTCCTTGAGCAGATGGGCCTTAGAGGCCGGCCCAATTTACTGCTACTGGTTGGAGGGCCAGATGGGATATGCACTACCTTCCCCCTCTTAATTCTCATATACTGTTTAAGAAAATAACCGGAAGTCAAAAGAAAAGATCAGGGGGTAAGGAGAAGGGTATGGGGTATATAAAAATATCCATGGGATCCTTAGTTTCTGAGATATTTGAATAAAATGCTTTGGCAATTTTTTAGAGGCTGCAATTTTTATGCAAGTTTGAAAATAACTCAAACTCGAATAAATCCTTAGCCCAACCAAAACACTTCCAAAATACCTGAAAATTGGAGGAGGTGGTCTTGGCACGGTCTAGCATTTATAGGGAATAGTTGAACATTTTAAAGAAAGAGGAGAACGCCACTTGCAATAAATGGGTGAAATTTGAAAGAAGCAAGAAGCGAAATGGTTTGCACTTGGAGAAGGGCCTTGGAGGAAAGATCATGGATGCAAAAATAGTTTAGAAACGAGAGGGATTTATAATGCAAGTTTGTTGCGGTTAATTCCAAACTAATGGAATATTTTATATAGCTCCCTAAATATTGGTAGGGTATGTTTTAAAGAGAAACCACCATGTGAGTTCCCTCGATTTAAATAGATCGACGATCTATGCAACTTATTTAGATGAGTTTTAGTTAGCTTTAAGAAAAAAGATGGCACGATGACATGATGCAATGATGAATGCAACGAACCAAACAAATCACATGACGAAACCCGGAATTCATGGAAGGCACCTGAAGCTCCGGTCTTGGGGTGTCACGGGCCGTTAGCTCCTTCAAGAAGAAGTATTCTCCCAGAGTGGCACACAGCTCGTACGCCGAGTACCTGGAGAAGCTTCAGGATCGTGCCGGCAGATGAGATGAGGTGTGGGATAGAACTATGTACGCTTGAGTATGCTTAATGACGGTTGAACTATGTACTTATGGGTGAACTATGCTTGTGTACGCGTACGCTTATTATCTATGTCTGAGTATGTTTAATCTATGTTTACTTATGTCTAACCGTGGGATATGGATGCAATCAGTTCGGTTGATGGAATTTACTTCCGTCTTGGTTTATTGGTCCCCTTTTGTAATTTGTGTTAAATTTTGACCAAAAGTTTAACTGACACAATGTTAGTGCAGGTCAGCAAAAATTATATCATTGGATGGGTATTTGAGCATAGTGTTCAATGATATAATTTTTGGTGACATGCATAAACATTTCTTAGTTAAATATTTGGTCAAAATTTGGTAAAAGTTACAAAGAGGACCAATAAACCAGGACGGAGTTAGTACGTCAATCACACACGGTTCCCAAAATTGGAACCGTGTGTAATGACTTTCATTTTTCGTATTGCATCAATCACACACGGTTGGATATAGCAAACCATCGCCTCCAAAATTCTTCGTGTGACAGAAAACCCTCACCACCAATTCAAAAAAGAAAACCCTCACCATCCCCATGTCACAAAAACCCTCACCCTACCCGCCACCCCCTCCGATCCCCATTCACACCTGCACAAGCTCCTCCACGTCTATGCATGGCACCGCCTATCACGACGGTAACCACTTAACTCAACGCCTGCCGCCGCCGCCAGGCTGCCGGCAAAGCCCACCCTATTACGCCACTTCCTCTTGCCGCCGCCTATCGCCATCAAGTTTCTCGGCACTGCTCGTGGTCGAACCAGCTCCACTCGATTGGGGCATCTGTCATACAAATGGTTCTTTCTCATGGACAACAAGGTAACTAATTTAATGATATATCATCTCATCTCTTATCCCAGTTCATCTGCCTCCTTTAATCACGCGGCCGAAATCGCCATGAATTCATTTTTATTCGAGCTGATTTGAGGGTTTTCTTCCATTCTTGCAGTGTACAGTGCACGGACACATCAGGACCTTGCGGCCTCCGCCAGACATTCCATCTCACCATACCAGATGACTTGAAGATGCGCGCGGTATGTTCAATCTCACCCTAAATCGGTTGGCATGGCCTACTTTCCTGAACATATTCTAAATATTACTACATTTGGATAAAAGCTGCCACATGCACCATATACGTCAAAGGGGATTTCTTCCCTCTTCTTTCTATATTAGACAAATTAATGATGTATTGTTCTTTTGATTACTCTCATATTTCCATGACATCATATTTACCCTATCTATTTAATTATAGATTTTTGTCCTTCGATTTCGACTGCTATACAGTTCTTTCAATTTGGGCCCATATTTGCATGTCACCATATTTTATTTAACAGTCCCATCATTTTCTGCAGCGCGTCCCTTGCTATGCAACAGAATCTGTAGTGCACAATCTTCCCCTTTACATAAATCAAGACTGCAGTGATGTCATACTACACACAAACCATGGATTTACAATCGTTGATACTGTAAGACTTGAATAACGTGGTGACTCCTATTTTGGCACTAGCTTTTGGAAAAAAAATTCTAAGTTTTATGAACTGAAAGCAGGCACTAGAATTGCACTGCACATAAAAGGGTCTGGTCATGAGATATATGCTAACATCCCCGACGATATCATCCGTCCAGACTTTGTTCGAAGTTTCTTTTCAACTATCTGCATGTTGACCTACCCAGGAATATCAAATGAATTGTATAGTATTTAAGCAACCAATTGTTATTCCCTTTTCTTAGTATATTCCTTCATAATAACTTCTAGTTACGAATACACTTTTCTATTGCCCTATTTTAACTAAATATTCCATGTACTCCCATTTCTATCATAAAGCACCCCTGACAAGGGGACTCAAGAGGTGGAGAGCGGGGCCGCCAACAAGCGGAGGCGGGGCAAGCTAGAACTGAAAGCGACTCCAGCAGGCCTAGACTTCATCAGCAACCTCCCCGATGATATGTTGACAGTCATCATCTCCCTCCTCCCAATCAAATATGGGGCGCGGAAAACCATCCTTTCCCAGCGGTGGCGCCCCCTATGGAATTCCATCCCTCTCGACCTCATCGACACCCACAAGATCTGCCATGGCTATCGCAAAATCTTGGATGCGTTCTCCAAGATCCTTGGCAGTCACCTTGGCCAAACTAGAGGCCATAGAATGGGCAAGTTCCGTTCCAACGGCAAGGACCAAGCCAAGCTTGACGACTAGTTCCGATCCCCCGCCCTAGATCAGCTCGAGGAGCTCACTTTTGATGATGGTCACATGCGCTCGCTGCCAACGTCCATGCTCCGCCTCAAGCCCACGCTACGCGTCACCAAGTTCGGGAACTGCCACCCCCCTTAATGACGCGCCCGCTCTTATTCTACCATGACTGAAGCACCTCGATCTCATTGTCGTCTGCCTCTCAAACAGTGACATGGAGCGCCTGCTCCGTGGCTGTACTGCACTCGAGTACCTTCGTCTTCAGGCGATCAATGGGTTGAGTACCTTCCACATCACCACCATGACTCTCTGGACTATTTCTGTGTACTGTTGGTGAGACATGAAGACATCGCAAGAAGTGTACCATAGTATGGTCATTGAGGAAACACCTGCACTGGAGAGATTACTTGTAGTTGATCAAGAAGGTCCAACATGAATCAATGTCATTTCTGCGCCAAAATTGACAGTGGTGGGCTAGTCCTCGGACAAATACTCTGAACATGTTATTGGATCCACACCAGTTCAGGTACAATAGCCGCATTCTACATCTCCTTGTACAAATTAACATTATTTCTAATTTTTAAGATGTTTTTTCTTCTGTCATTCAGAATATGATTCCGACAAGCTTGACCCCGAAACTACGCACATTGAAGGTCTTGTCACTAGAATCTATCGACCCCAACCTGGAGCAAGTTGTCAGTTTCCTGAGATGCTTTCCGTTCCTGGAGAAGCTATATATCGAGGTGATGTTCATTTCCTGTTAAATATTAAACATAAGGGAGTTCAATTTGTGACACCTTTTTCCAAGATTACAATTACAATGTACTATGATTTCTGAATGATTCTTTTGGAGGATTTCACTACATACATGTTCTGGATTTATCTGTACTAGTTTTCTTAGGGAACTTTTCATCCACTCCAAGCTCTTGTGAAGAAGGCTACATTTTTCTAGAATGTAATCAAATGCCTACGTTAATCATGTCAGATCGAGGATGGCATGTTAGTGCATTTTACAAATCCTGCAAACCAAATAGGCATGTAGTAGTGTTCAAACCTGCATGTAGGCACTAATGTCGGTGTCAAAACCGGTGGATCTCGGGTAGGGGGTCCCGAGCTATGCATCTAAGGCAGATGGTAATAGGAGGCGGGGGACACAATGTTTACCCAGGTTCGGGCCCTCTCGATGGAGGTAATACCCTACTTCCTGCTTGATTGATCTTGATGATATAAGTATTACAAGAGTTGATCTACCACGAGATCATTTTTTGTCCTACGGACTAAACCCTCCGGTTTATATAGACACCGGAGGGGGCTAGGGTTACATAGAGTCGGTTACAAGGGAGGAGATCTACATATCCGAATTGCCAAGCTTGCCTTCCACGCAATGGAGAGTCCCACCCGGACATGGGACGAAGTCTTCAATCTTGTATCTTCATAGCCCAATAGTCCGGCGAAAGGATATAGTCTGGCTGTCCGGGGACCCCTAATCCACGACTCCCTTAGTAGCCCCTGAACCAGGCTTCAATGACGACGAGTCCGGCGCGCAGATTGTCTTCGGCATTGCAAGGCGGGTTCTTCCTCCGAATACTCCATAGAAGATTTCGAACACAAGGACCGTGTCCGGCTCTGCAAAACAAATTCCACATACCACCGTAGAGAGTACAATATCCCACAAATGTAATGTGCTGACAAATTTCATAGCGTGACATCACGCCATGGCCTGGTCATTATTCGAACCGTTTTTCTCAACCAGCTACTGCACATAGTGCGAGGCGGTTTTCTTGGCACGTCTTTGTCGAAGCAGAGATTGTGTCCCCTTATCACGGGATTATCATCAATACGGGTGTGGGTAACCCAACCGCGCCATCAATCACGGCGCTTGGGGAATAAGCGAGTTTACCAGGCAAGTGGGGAGGCACAGAATCCCTACTGCCTTTATAAGGGGATAAGGACTCCCTTTCCCCTTCGCCCGAGCTCCAGCGCCCGAGCGTTCGTCTTCTCCGCCCACAAAGGCCTTCCGAAAATCTCCGGATCCGGAGCAGGATGCAAGTGGATGGCCTCTACTGTCCAGGAGAAGGATATCAAAAAGCTTCGGTAGGCCGGGTATCTGGCCAAAAAAATCGGCCACCGTCTCCCGATGGCGGGACAGATCGTTCCTACTCTGGAACCCGAAGAGAGGGTTGTATTCCTCCCTCATTTTGTCCGCGGGATAGGGTTTCCCCTCCACACGTTCGTTCACGGCATCATGTATTATTACAGGATCGGTTTTCATGATCTATCCCCCAATTCCTTCATCAACATCTCAACATTCATCGTCGTGTGCGAGGCTTTTCTCCGCATCTCGCCACACTTCGGCATATGGCTGACGAGCTTTAATGTGAAGCCCAAGGTGGTGAGCGGTGAGCACGCTGAGTGCGGGGGCGCTATGGTGAGCAAGATGCCCAATGTCACATGGCCAATAGGTACTTTTAATGATTCCGTCAAAGAGTGGCAACAGCAGTGGTTTTACATCACTGAGCCGCGTGCACGGAATGGGCCGCCGCTCCAGAGTTCCGATCCGGAGCCCCTCTGTGGCTTACGTCCTGGCCCAAGAAGGGCCTGAACTGGTCTTCGTCCGATGAACTGTCGGTGCTCCAGACGCATGTTAAAGATATGGAAGACAAGAACATCAAACTTGTCAATGTAGTCCAGGTGATGTTAGTTCGTCGGATCCTGCCTTGTCAACACCGGACTTGCAATCTATGGGAATTTGATCCGGCCAAGCACCAGACCCTGCGAGAGCTCTTTGGCTCCTCGCACAAAGGCGTCTGGAAGGTGCTTTTCAAGTCCGGCAAATCATGGCCGGACTTGGCTGAGGACCGCAGGTACCAACTGTCCCTCCCTGCAAGCTCGGTATGTTTTTACGCATTTTATCCGCATAACCCAAGGGAAGTGCTTAATGTGTTTTCCTCAACTCCCCTAGGGCTGGACGCAGAAGGCGGGGCGGATCCACTGTCCAGCCTCGTTGTGCGAAGAACCGGCTTGCCCACTTCTAACGAAGATGCTGGTCCGGGCGCCGTACAATGCGTCGAAGAAGAAGGCCGAGAAGGAGGCCAAAAAGACCCGGGGCGGCCTTCGTCGCCGTGGCACTTCGGACACAATATCCGAAGGCTCCAACGTCTATTATGCCTTCGAAGAGGAAGAGGAGGAGGACGAAGACGAATCCCCATCGGGGGGTAGAAAGAACAGGGCGGCCTCCAGACACTTGGAGGCCGAGTCGCCTAAAAGGGGAAAAGCTCCTCTTCCGGAAGAGTCCAGTGCAGCCGCCGATAGTAGCCCGGCGTGGGATCCCCGGGCCCAGCCCCTGGTAAACTTGTGAGTATAAAATCCGAACACGTTTATGCGTCCAGACTCATCATGGAATAATATTTTAACCTAAGCTATATTTTTTGTATTCCGGCGAGGTCCTGCACCGAACGATCCTCATCAAAGGATTTGCTAAGCTCGGATGCTATGGAGAGCGGGGCGCCCCCGAAGGCCCCTTCCCCCAAATATGTGAATAACACCGGGGCTTCATCCCAGAAGGACCCCGACCAAAGAGGGGGGAAGAGATCGTGAAAGCGTCGCTTGGAGGTCAAACTTCGGGGGCCGGAGACATGGGGGAGAAGATTCCCATGGGATTCGACGGCGGGAGCCATCTTGAATTCGGCTCCCAGCCATACGCAATTCCGGAGACCAATACGGCTCCAGAATCAAGCAGGCGGCCTCCCTTGGTTGGAGGGGGCGTGCTTGTTCCAACCTCAATCTCTGTCCAACCAGAGGTGCCGGGTTTTGTTGGCGGCACTGAAGAGCGCCTCCATCGAGATGAACACCGTGCCCTGATGGATGCGGTGATTAAGGAGATTCAGTCTACTGAGAGTGGACTGAATGAAGCATGTATCAGCCTTATAAGAGGCTTTGAGGTAAGTTTTATGAGGTTTCGAAGAGTGTCATAGTATGGATAGTAGCCCCTCATACACTACTCGGTGCAAGAAAGGACCGGACAGAGGATCAATTTTATGTTCGCAGCAAGACTCACTTGATGACATCTATCTCTCTTCTTTCATAAGAAGGTGTCTGCAGTGGCTGCTGCCTCTCATACTGCGGAGGTCTCCGGACTGAATCAAAGTCTGGAGTGGGCCAAAGAAGAACTTGGCCAGTTGAAAAGGCAGTTGGAAGATAAACAAGGTATGCGCAAGCCTTGTTCGCCTTCAGTGCGAACAAATTTCCAGTATGATAAAATATTTTTCATTATTTGCGCCAGGGGTGATGACCGAAGTCGAGGCTCTGAGGAAGGCTGTTGTCGAGGCCGATGAAAAGGCAGCCGCAGAGTAGGCTCTTCGTGAGAAGCACGAGGCCAGGGTTATTGAAGCTGAGCAGGAGCTTCAAGAGTTCGTGAAGAAATGTCAAACCTTGGAGCAGAGTTTAACGGAGAAAGAATCCGAGCTCGCCAGGGCTCATCAGGCCGCGCGTGATGCCCAGGGGGAAAACCCAAGGCGCCCTACAGGAGATCCAAGAGGCGAGGACGATCGCGCCGGGTAAAGCTTTTTCCATGTAAAGCAAGTATTTGAGGAGAAAATCATGTTTCTAATTTTGAGTTCGGATTCCTCCAGGGGTATTTGCGGAACTGCCCCGTAGCATATTGGATGCCGCCCCATTCTACCGAGTCGAAGAAGGGAACCCTGCGGACAAGCTCTTCTGGTCGCAGTATCTGGCACCGAATTATCCGGTGCCTTTTGCCGACCAACTGAAACAGCTTATCGAACTGCATAGGGCGGCTGAACTAGCCATGAAGGATTTGATTGTCCGGTTATGGCCCGCCGAGCCGATTTCAAGCAGCTACTTCGGGCTCGTGAAGCGGCTTGTGAGTGCCTGCCCTCGACTTGACGTCATCAAGCGGTCGGTCTGTATAGAGGGTGCGCGAACGGCCTTCGCCCGCACAAAGGTGCACTGGGGGAAGATGGATGCTGAAAAGCTGATGACCGAGGGACCGCCAGAGGGTAAGGAGCACCGCAAGCCCGAATTATATTATGAAAGTGTCCTGAAAGGATCCTGCCTTGCAGCGAAGCAATGCACCAAGGACATTATATTTCCGTGAATACAATCATGTTGTCCTTTGTAATGTTGAATAAGGTCATTTCTATTATTTATTGCATGTTATATAAAAGTTTATCCTCCTACTCGGCCATTTTATATATTAATCCTGAGAGTTGGCCAGTCGTCGGCTTCTGCCCCCCCCCCCCGGTAGGAAGTACGGGGGGGTTCAGGATAAACCTGATCACTCTTTGTCCCAGTTTTGGGTCCTTCGAAGGAGGTGTTCAACACAACGAACCAGGCAATCGGACTATAGGGCTTTATCACTCTCACTTAGCCATAGGAGCTTTAGAAAAGGAAGGTAGGCGCAGCCCCTGGTGTTCAGAAGACCGCAGGAGGGGCTATATAAGCACCTGGTCGAAAGAAAAGCCGATCCATCGCACGCTGCATTGGTTATGGCATTATGCGGGAGGAATCCATAAAGATTTTACAACCTCTCGAACAGCCGACCAGCTCTCACCGTATCATGACTGTCAGTTTTCGGCTTTCTCTACTGAGGTGCTCGTCCAGAAGAACCGGGACACAAACGTAGTAGCTCTCCCTGTGCCGCCTTAGCCGATATAGTGGAACGTAAGGTAGCAAAACATGGGAACCGGGCAAACCCAACATTTGACCCAAGACATGATTCGGAGCTGATGCATATAATGCTATAAGTTCGGGGTGTCGAACTTCCATGAAGGTGTTCGGACTTGATTGCCGTATTATGGGTAAAACGAAGCCCCCCGACATATTTAAGGCATATCTTGGTGTACAGATGCCACTTGACAAAAGAATTTCAACAAGAAATAACAGTAGATAAGCATTATATAAATCCACATGTTGTATTTGAATAGTACGTCGATGCGTATGAGTATAGGAAATGTGATAAAAAAGAAATATGACTATGGAACCTGCTGAAACCAGGGGGGAAGAAGCTGTGTGCGGATCCGGAGTATAGTCGGATGGTCATTGCAGGGAATATCTAAGGATTCCCTTGTGCGTTCGAGTTGCTTCCATATCACCAGTCCTGATCTGCACAAAGTTGAACCTGCCAACAAAATGTAAGAAATGCTTGTATGCCGCAGAGTGGTTGAGCCGCGGTATGTGGCATGTCATGGCCTTTGCTGGAGTGTTTAATTGACCTCTAAATGAGCCGGGCTATCCTGCTCCGAAGTAGTTCGAAGTCCTTTGGTGGTTTCCGGGAGTCGGGCCGTCGACTCGAGGTTCGGTTGGAAGGTGCCACTTGTAGCTTCTGCTGTTAAAGCAGCGGTATACTCCTTCTTGCCAAGGGAAAATTTGGCCTTGCCATTAACTGTGATGATGTCGCGCGGACCGGGCATCTTGAGCTTACGGTAGGCATAATGTGGTACCGCATTTAATCGAGCGAACGCGGTTCGTCCGAGCAGTGCCTGATAATCATTGCGAAAGGGGACGATGTCAAAGATGAACTCTTCGACGCGGTAATTGTCCGGTGATCAGAAGACTACCTCAAGGGCGATGGAGCTTGTACACCTGGCCTCCACACCTAGTATAATACCTCGGAAGGTGGTTTTAGTGGGCTTGATCACCGAATGACCGAATGATCGATGCCCATCTGACGGCTAGTGGTGTAGCTCTCGATCTGCTCCAGCTGGCCAAGCGAGTTGGCCCGCAGTGCAAAGCCGCTAAATATGAAGATCTGTTTGGGGGGAAAAACCTCACCCTGGATCGCATCGTTGCCGATTATCGAGGGAGCCATCAAGCCTTTATCGTGACGGCGTAGTGGAACTCTCAATGAAAGCACCAATGTCGGTGTCAAAACCGGCGGATCTCGGGTAGGGGGTCCCGAACTGTGCGTCTAAGGTGGATGGTAACAGGAGGCGGGGGACACAATGTTTACCCAGGTTCGAGCCCTCTCGATGGAGGTAATACCCTACTTCCCGCTTGATTGATCTTGATGATATAAGTATTAAAAGAGTTGATCTACCACGAGATCATAGAGGCTAAACCCTAGAAGCTAGCCTATGATTATGATTGTTTTTTGTCCTACGGACTAAACCCTCGGTTTATATAGACAAGGAGGGGGCTAGGGTTACACAGAGTTGGTTACAAGGGAGGAGATCTACATATCCGAATTGCCAAGCTTGCCTTCCACGCAATGGAGAGTCCCACCCGGACACGGGACGAAGTCTTCAATCTTGTATCTTCATAGCCCAACAGTCCGGCCAAAGGATATAGTCCGGCTGTCCGGGGACCCCCTAATCCAGGACTCCCTCAACTAACAAGTTTTCTTCCTTTGCAGATAATATTAGGCCTAGTGGTGGATAATGTGATACAATATTGTCACACCCTAGCTAGTTTAAGCATTAGAGTGTGCATCATGTTTAAATTCCCTTAAATTTGAAATGGGGAAGACAGAAACCCCAGCACCCCCCTGGAAACAACTAGGGTTTACTAAAATTATTTTCAATGAACCCAAAATGCCCTTCACAAAATGTTCATCATTTCTGGATTGGGCTAAAATCCCTGGCAAAAATGGTGCACTCTTTTCTAGGACATTCTGGATTCTCTGAATTAAATCATAAGTATTTGAATTTGGGCATTTAAATGCTAACAAATAATTTAAATCCTCAAATAATTCTGGAAATAAGTGTGGGCTGTTGGGAATAATCTAAACAGAGCCCCTAATTATTTTCAGGATTTTTAAAGATGTCTAGGTATTTTTAATAAAGCCCAACAGTTGAAGAAAAATAGAAAAGGAAAACAAATCAGAAAGAGAGAGAGAGAGAGAGAAACCTACCTGGCGCGGCCCAGCTAGCTCACCCGCCGGCCCAGCACTGTGCTGGCCCGCGCCAGCCAGCTGCTTCTTCCCCGCCAGGCAGGCAGGGAGGTGACGCCGACGTGCCCGAGCTCGCCACGGCGTCACCTGCTTGCCGCCCGCGCCCCTGGACGCCTGAACGCCTCCACGTCGCACCCCGCAGCCCCTGGACACGCCATTCCCCCCTGTCTCTCTCCCTTCGCCGTTCCCCACCATGGACGACGCTCCTGTCACCGCACCATCGTCATAGCCGTGCCCTCCGTCGTCCCCGCACCGCGCCATCGTGTCCATGAGCCCCGCCGTCATCAACTACATCAAGTAGGCCGAGCCCCCAGCGCTCGCTCGCCCCGGAGACGCTGCATCGAGCTCATCCTCAACTCTGGCCACCGGAGATCCCCTTCACCGCCCCGCTCGCTCCAGCCCTTCCCCGAGCTCGCCGTTCGCTCCCCTGCAACCGCTGTGAGCTCCGCCATCGTTTCCCCCTCTCCCCGCGCTCGTCCGTGTCCTCTAACCCCCTCTGCCATCGAAGCCGAAGCTCGTCGCCGCTGCCGCACGTCGCCATTGTGGCCATAGCCACGTCGGGGCGCCACCGAGCATGCCTTTGTCCTCCATGCACTCCCAGGAGCCTAACACACCACTCCCCATGCCTCGCCGTGCCCCGTAGCCTCGGTTTCATCCTTGCCCGAACTCCGGCGACCGCCAAGGTCGTCGCCGGCGTCGGTCTCGGCCTCCCCGATCCCCACTTCCTCCACCAAACGACGCGGCTCGCTCCCCGCGTCACATAGCCGCTCTCCGCCGTCGATTTGGTCGCCGAAGACGCAAACCCGATCCCCTCCACCGTGTCTGACGTCGCCGGCGTCAAGCCGCCGGCGAGTTGACCCTGTTTGACCCCGTGTGGGCCCAGGTAGACCCCCCTGAGTCTATGATAGGTGGGGCCGGTCTGCTAATTAGTTTAGGATTAGTTTTAACTAAATTTAATTAGTTTATTCACTGACATGTGGGCCCATTCCCCACTGACAGCTAATTAGTGTTAATTTAATTCTGTTAATTAGTTGTGACACTGACAGAGAGGGCCCACCAGTCAGGTTTGACCTGGCCGACCCAGTTGACCCGCTGACGTCACATCTATGTCATGCTGACGCATTAATTCAATTACTGGACTTATTCTTTAATAGGAAATTCCAGAAAACAGCCAAAACTTCTAAAAATCATAGAAAATCAACCATAGCTCCAATTGCAATGATTTATATATGAAAAATGATCAGAAAAATTCAACCTATCCATCTGTAATTGTTTCATGCATGACAAAACAAGTTAACCTTGCTGTTTAAGAAGAATAAGGTAATGCTCTAATAAGGCCATGTTTAATGAGCTAATATTTGAATCTTTGATTCAAATGAATTCATCCCCTCCTGTTTTAGCTTGCATTAGGCCAAGAAACTTTCATCTTGCCATGTCATAGCATGCATCATATTGTTGCATATTGCCATGTGTTGATTATGTTCGGTGTGATTTTCGTGGTAGGTTCTGCCTCCGAGGATAACCCCGAGTATCCGTCTGAAGGGCAGTATCCTACTACCACTACATCAGTCAAGCAACCCATTGATCATTCCGATACAAACCCATGTTCTCGCTTCTGCTCTTGTTTACTACATTAATACAACGCGATTCAAATTGCTGTGTGCTACGGTAGTTGAACCCTTATCCTCTTCATGACCTGTCATTGCCACAGTAACTAGATGAAACCCACTAGCATGTGTAGGAGGTGATTGAGCCATGTATGTGATTCCTACCTTGCTATGCCTCCTATGCTTAGAGTTGTGTCAGGTCTGGTTCATCTGGGTGATGGGCTAGAGTGATATGATTATGTCGGTAATGTGAGGGATGTGTTGAACACGTTTTGGTAAAGGTATCGATGAGAGGCCATGTAGGAGTACATGGTGGGTTGTTTCATTGAGGCCGTCCATAAGAACTGAGATCTGTATGTGTGATTTAAGATGCAGTTACTACCGTACATTGGGCCCGAAACCAATGGACCCTCTCGGCTTCTTAATCACCCTAGTACTCTGTCCAGGAGTTGCAAATAGTTTCTGGTGTTTGTAGGTTATGTGTTGGCGGCCGTGCATAGCGCTGACCCTAGGGGTGGGCTATGTTGTGGTAGATACACCGTGGCCGGGTATGCCGGGTGCCCGTTTGGCGTCTCGGGACCCTGTTCACATCGTTCAGGCCGTATGTGGAAACCTCGGCCGGACTCCCTGCGGATGGAACCTGGATAGGCGATAAACCTGGACTAGAGACTTAAGTGTTTAGGTAGGCCATGGCCGACACCCTCGCTGGGCTTCCGCTTGAAGGTTGCCGAGTACATGTCGTGTAAACGGCGGTAAGTGGTGAAAGCGTGTATGAAAAAGTACACCCCTGCAGGGTATAAAACTATTCGAATAGCCGCGTCCACGGTAAAGGACTACTTGGTTGCCTATACAGTTCATAGACAAGTTAACGGATACTACTAGAAGACTCAAGATAAGTGTGAGTACCGAGGATGGCCCTCTCGTAGGATGACGAGGGAGGATCCCCGGTGGAGTAATATGTTGGTGAGTAGTGGACTCGTGTGCGAAACCTATTTTACTAGTGGAGTTCCGCAGGATAGCTTAGCCAAGAGTCAAAGCTGGCTTGCTGCAATAACCCCACCACCTTCTTGAGAATGAGCATGTATAGTAGGTTCTGTTGTAAGACTTGCTGGGTACCTTTGTACTCATGTTTTCTTAATTACTGTTTTCAGACGACAACACCGCCCCCTCCGATGGGTTCTACATAGACCTTGACGTCGACGAGTGACTAGCCACCCAGGTGGTGATCCTGGCCATGGAGGGCCCTATGTAGATAATCAGGCTTCGAGAAGCTTTCTTTCTTTCTAGTGTATGTACTCAGACTAGTTGCTTCCGCTTGTGCTTGTATGATTGTATGACTTGAGTGTCGGGTCATGTGACCCCTATCTGTATGAACATGTTATGTATGGCTCTCTGGAGCCTTTAAATAAAGTACTTGAATTGTAGAGTTTTGTTGTGATGCCATGTTGTATGTACTCATATCGGGCATATTGTGTGTATGATTGAAATGCTTGGTATGAGTGGGATCCGACAATCTAGTTGTTTATCCTTGGCAGCCTTTCTTATGGGGAAATGTAGTCTAGTGTTCCTTGAGCCATAGTAGTCTACTACAGCCCGGTTCACCGGAGTCCTGCTAGCCCAGCACTACTGCTCAGGACACTTGACTGGCCGGCATGTGTTTCACGTCGTTCCTATGTCTGTCCTTTCGGGGAAATGTCACGCGGTGACATCCGGAGTCCTGTTAGCCCAGTGCTACAGACCGGAATCACTCGCTGATGACCGACATGCTCGATGTGATTCATGTATGCCTGTCTCCATAGTTCTGTGCCGCTTTGGGTTCACGACTAGCCATGTCGGCCCGGCTTCTCTGTCATATGGATGCTAGCGACACTATCATATACGTGAGCCAAAAGGCGCAAACGGTCCCGGGCCATGGTAAGGCGACACCCGTGGGATACCGTGCATGAGGCCGCAATGTGATATGAGGTGTTACCGGCTAGATCGATGTGACTTGGAATCGGGGTCCTGACAGCGTTGGCATCAGAGCCGGATTGCCTGTAGGTTCGTTGAGCCAAACTGGTCGATGTCGAGTCTAGAAATGCTTTAGTTATATGTAGGGGAATTGATTGTGGAAGGGAACGTAAGGCTCTTTTACTCCTTTACCTTATGTCCTCTGATCTGAGTCATTCTCTTCTCATTCTACATGGGTTAAGGACTAGGCTCTCTTCTTCTATCAGGTTCACGTGTTCTAATCCGTAGTAGCTTATAGGATTGTTGTTACAAGCCTCAGTACGGATTCTACTACTTTTAGTATGTTGCTAATTGAATCAGAACCTTGATATGATGTTGTTGAGTGGTATTGCAAGCTGTTGTGGATGTCTCAAATCTTTTTCTAAGCATATACAGCTGTTATGCTGTCCAATTTTCCCTAGAAATTCTAATGTCTTTGCATTGTGGTTGTGCTTTCAGATGGCCAACCGTGTTCAAAACCAAGTGGTTCGCCCGACCCGGTGCCTCGACATGCCCGGTCATACTGCTATGTTAGTCCGGGTAATGATCGAGACGGGTTACCGTTGGTATCCCGAATACACCGTCGAAGAGCAATTCCGAGACTTTAATCAAAGTCAATATTTCTTCACCGTCAGGATATTTCCTTCTTATCCTGGATCTACCGAGCCCCTTCACTGTTCCTATGGACTCGGGGTTACTATTGAGATGGCTGTGCAGGATGCTGCCTATTCCATGATGACCATTATGCGAGTCCGGACTGTCCTGCTTCGGAACACCGACTTCCGTTACATGTCAGCTTCACTTCCGGGAGCGCAAGGGTATCTTCAGGCTATCTATGCTAACTCCACTCAGGAGGACTCATTAACTCGTACACCTACCGAGATGCTCGAAGATAAGGACCGAGAGAATCGGGCCTTGAGGCTGGAGCTTTTCAATACCCGTGCTGGTCATTGGGCCACATTGACTCGGTTTGCACCTGCAGTGCAAGCTGGATGTATGGATACAAGGGATCTGTATCCTGTGAGATCTGCTCTGCCAGACATGGTGGATTGGCGTGATGTGGGAGGCATCACCCCACCCCGTGGTCCCTACAGGCCACCATTTGTTGGTCCAAGACCTCATCCTAGCCCCTTTGGTCCACAAGCTCTCAGGACCGTCTGTTCCCGGATGATCACGTTGAACTTCCAAGCTATGGAGGTGACTTCTATGAGGACTCCTATGGAGCTGTCTGAGTTAGTAGTAGTATCACTAGTATTGTAATAGTTGTATCTCCACTGTCCTGTGTGACTTGTGGAATATGACTTTGTGTGTAATCAATTCCGGAGGTGTAGACAAATAATGTATAGGAGCTTGGAATGCCTCCGATGAGATGTAACGTCTTTCATCATAGTTGTACGGTAGCCTGGGCTTGTACTAAACTATGTATGATGTGTATGACCGTTGGTATATATATGGCAGTTTTATATTACGATGACATACAGATGAACATCTCTGCATTCCGTGTTATCCATTACATTCTGCACTTCCTTGCTAAGTTTGAGCCATCCTTATCTAAACCGTTGTCTTGTTTTCTCCTAGGATGGTCAACACCCGCAGCAACCCTGCTGCCCCGGAGCAGGGGGAAGCCAGTGCAGCTAGGGGTGAAAATCTGCCTCACCCGCCTTCTCTGGCCGAAGTAATGCTGGAGGCGGAAAGAAACAAGCATGAGACTAACCGCCTGCTAGAGCGGATTGAACAGAACACTGCACGCCATCAGCGAAATGACTTGGTGTCAATCAATGACTTTATCAAGCTGTACCCACCAAAGTTTAACCATTCCGTCGAGCCCCTCGACGCGGATGACTGGCTTTGCAGCATCACTCACAAGCTACGTTCTGCCAACGTAGCCGAAGCCGACAAGGTTACTTATGCTGCCTATCACCTCGAAGGCCCTGCTAGCCTCTGGTGGGAAAACTTCGAAGCTATGCGCCCGGTCGGCCAAATCACTACTTGGGCTGAATTCAGTGAAGCTTTCCATGAACATCACATTCCGGAAGGTCTCATGGATCGCAAGAGGGAGGTGTTCTGCAATTTCACCCAAGGAAGACTGACTGTGGATGCATATAGTCGTGAATTTGGGAATCTGGCATGTTATTCCCCTGAAGAGGTATCTACTGACGCTAAGAAGCAGGCAAGGTTCCGCAAGGGACTTAGCCCTGAGCTTCGCCGTGATCTTCGTCTGCACGAGTGCACTTCCTTTTAGAAGTTGGTCAATAAAGCCATCAGTGCTGAGACAGGCCAGACTGATTATGACGCTTCATGCAAGCACTCCCGTAATTTTGGCTCTTCATCCGGATCTGGAGCTCAGAAGCGCCGGGTGTGGATCCCAAGCACGGCACTGCCACCCAGGTTCATCCTGAGGCCATCCTTTGAGGCACCTCGTCCCAACCAGCAGTTTGCACCGCCCAAGCCCTATGGTGGCCCCGCTGCTAATGCTGCTCCATGCCCCAATGTGGTGACATGCTTCAAGTGTGGAGAGCCAGGTCACTATAGCCGAGAGTGTTCCCAGAACAACAACCCCAATCAAACTGGAAATTCCGTTGGGCATGGTAAGCCCGCGGGAAAGACATTCTACGCCAAGCCGGTCACTACCACACGTGGCCATGTCAACTATGTTTCAGCCGAGGAGGCTCATGAGGATCCTAACGTCGTCCTTGGTACGCTCCTTGTTAACTGCCATCCGGTATCTGTTCTTTTCGATACTGGAGCATCTCATTCATTCATATCCGAGAACTATGCTCGATTGCATAACACGACATTCTATGACATGCCCTCTACCATGGAAATTCAAACCCCTGGCTCTAGATGGCAAACTTCTAGAGTAAGCCATGGGAACGAAATTCTTGTCGATAGACTTGTCTTCCTTGCATCCTTAATATCTCTCAAATCCTCAGACATAAACATCATTTTGGGTATGGACTGGATGTCAGCTCATTATGCTAAGATTGATTGTGCCACTAGAACCGTTCAACTTACTCACCCATCGGGCAAGACAGTCAATGTCTTAACTTGAGTGGCCAAGCGCCAACTTTATTCCCTAAATGCCAACCCCCTTCCAGACCTTGAGGATGTTCCGGTAGTCCGAGACTTTCCGGATGTCTTTCCAGAAGAACTGCCAGGTGTTCCACCTGACAGGGATGTCGAGTTTGTGATAGACCTTGTTCCAGGAACCGTTCCAATTTCTAGAAGACCCTACAAGATGGCACCCTTAGAACTAGCCGAGCTAAAGAACCAACTCGATGAGTCCTTGAAAAAGGGTTTCATCCATCCTAGTTCCTCTCCTTGGGCTTGCCCCGTCCTCTTTGTCAAGAAGAAGGATGGAACGGATCGAATGGTTGTAGATTACCGACCTGTCAACTTGGTGACCATCAAGAATAAGTATCCGCTTCCTAGGATCAACGATCTGTATGACCAGCTCGCTGGGTCCTCAGTCTTTTCCAAGATGGATTTGAGGTTGGGATACCATCAAATCAAAATCAGAAACGGGGACATTCCCAAAACGGCCTTTGTTACTCGTTATGGCCAATACGAGTACACCGTTATGTCCTTCGGTTTAACCAATGCCCCAGCCACCTTCTCCCGGTTAATGAACTCGGTCTTCATGGAGTTTTTGGATAAATTCATCGTAGTATACCTCGATGACATACTCATCTACTCCAAGAATGAAGAGGAACATGCCGAACATCTAAGGCTGGTATTGATGAAACTTCGAGAGCATCGCCTTTATGCCAAATTCTCCAAGTGTGAATTCTGGTTGCCAAAAGTGACCTATCTAGGCCATGTAATCTCTGGTAAGGGTATTGCTGTCAATCCCGAGCGAGTTCAAGCCGTCCTTGATTGGACTCCACCTAAGACGGTCAAGCAAGTTCGGAGCTTCCTTGGCTTAGCGAGCTATTGCCGCCGCTTCGTCGAGAATTTCTCCAAGGTTGCTAAACCTCTAACTGAACTCCTCAAGAAAGATAAAAAGTTCGAGTGGACTCCATAGTGCGAGTTCAGCTTTCAAGAACTGAAAAGACGCCTGACATCTGCTCCCGTACTGGTACCACCAGATTTCTCCAAGGACTTTATTATCTATTGCGACGCCTCGCGACAAGGACTAGGTTGCATACTCATGCAGGATCGTCGGGTAATTTCCTATGCTTCACGGCAATTACACCCACATGAGGAGAACTATCCCACACATGATCTGGAGCTTGCAGCTGTAGTCCGTGCACTCAAAACTTGGCGACATTACCTCCTTGGTAATCGTTGCGGGATCTTCACTGATCACCAAAGTTTGAAATATATCTTCACCCAACCAGATTTGAATCTCAGGCAAAGACGTTGGGTCGAGTTGATCTCGGATTACGACTTAGGAATAACTTACACCCCGGGCAAAGCCAATGTCATGGCTGATGCACTAAGTCATAAATCCTATTATAACAACCTGATGTTACAACAAAGTCAACCACTTCTCCATGAGGAATTTCGTAAGCTTAATCTTCACATTGTTCCTCGAGGATTCCTATCCACCCTGGTGGCGAAACCTACCCTTACGGATCAGATCATCAAGGCACAGAAGGTAGATCCGGGAATCTCCCGTATTAAGAGAAACATTAAGAAAGGAGTCGTGAATTGTTTCTCCATTGATGATCAAGGTGTCGTATACTTTGGAAATCGCCTAGTGGTTCCAAAGGCATGAAACCTGAGGCGGCTGATCCTTAAGGAAGCTCATGAATCCCCTCTCGCCATTCATCCCAGTAGTACTAAAATGTATCAAGACCTACGCTAGAGGTTTTGGTGGACTAGGATGAAGAGAGAAATCGCTCAATACATTGCTAATTGTGACGTTTGTCGTCGTGTTAAGGCAGAGCATCAACGGCCTGCTGGCACCCTTCAACCTTTGGCTATTCCTGAGTGGAAATGGGATGAAATCAGTATGGATTTCATCACTTGGTTTCCCAGGACCAAGAGAGGGAATAATGCCATCTTCGCCGTGATCGACCGACTTTCCAAAGTAGCCCACTTTCTACCTGTTCGTGAGAGTATCACCGCTAGCCAGCTAGCCGATTTATACATCTCCCGAATAGTGTCTCTTCATGGTGTTCCATTGGAAATTAACTCAGACCGTGGGAGTCTCTTCACCTCTCGATTTTGGGAAAGTTTCCAAAATGCTATGGGAACTCGTCTCTCTTTTAGCACCGCCTTCCATCCTCAATCAAGTGGTCAAGTAGAGCGAGTCAATCAAATTCTGGAAGATATGCTCCGAGCTTCTGTCATCTCGTTCGGAATGGGTTGGGAAAAATGCCTTCCATTCGCGGAGTTTGCTTACAACAATAGTTATCAAGCTAGCTTGGGCAAGGCTCCTTTCGAAGTTCTCTATGGACGAAAATGTTGAACGCCTCTTAACTGGTCAGAAACCAGGGAAAGACAACTCTTTGGCCCGGATATGATTCAGGAAGCAGAAGAGCAGGTTCGCGTTATTCGTGAGAAATTGAAAACAGCCCAATCTCGTCAAAAGAGTCAATATGATTGCAAACATAAGCGTATGACTTATGAAGTCGGCGAGAAGGCCTACCTTCGGGTTACTCCGTTAAAGGGAACCCATCGTTTCGGTATCAAAGGCAAATTGGCTCCTCGTTACATGGACCCTTTTGCATTCTTGCCAAACGAGGACAAGTTGCCTACCAATTGGAACTACCTTCGCATCTTTCCAGAGTTCACGATGTCTTCCACGTTTCTCAACTCAGGCGTTGCTTCGCGGATCCTATCCATGGAGTGGACCACAAAAGGCTTGATCTACAAGATAACCTCTCTTATCGGGAATATCCCATTCGTATCCTTGATCAAGCCCAGCGTACCACTCGACGTCATAATATTAAGTTTCTCAAGGTTCAATGTCCACACCATTCCAAGGAAGAAGCCACTTGGGAAAGGGAGGATCGTCTTCGACTCGAGTACCCCACCTTCTTCCCGAAGGATCCTAAATCTCGGGACGAGATTCTTTTGAGTGGGGGTGAGTTGTCACACCCTAGCTAGTTTAAGCATTAGAGTGTGCATCATGTTTAAATTCCCTTAAATTTGAAATGGGGAAGACAGAAACCCCAGCACACCCCCTGGAAACAACTAGGGTTTACTAAAATTATTTTCAATGAACCCAAAATGCCCTTCACAAAATGTTCATCATTTCTGGATTGGGCTAAAACCCCTGGCAAAAATGGTGCACTCTTTTCTAGGACATTCTGGATTCTCTGAATTAAATCATAAGAATTTGAATTTGGGCATTTAAATGCTATAAAATAATTTAAGTGCTTAGATAATTCTGGAAATAAGTGTGGGCTGTTGGGAATAATCTAAACAGAGCCCCTAATTATTTTCAGGATTTTTAAAGATGTCTAGGTATTTTTAATAAAGCCCAACAGTTGCAGAAAAATAGAAAAGGAAAACAAATCAGAAAAAGAGAGAGAGAGAGAAACCTACCTGGCACGGCCCAGCTAGCTCACCCGCCGGCCCACCTGGCAGCCCAGCACTGTGCTGGCCCACGCCAGCCAGCTGCTTCTTCCCTGTCAGGCAGGCAGGGAGGTGACGCCGACGTGCCCGAGCTCGCCACGGCGTCACCTGCTTGCCGCCCGTGCCCCTGGACGCCTGGGCGCCTCCACGTCGCACCCTGCAGCCCCTGGACACGCCATTCCCCCCTGTCTCTCTCCCTTCGCCGTTCCCCACCATGGCCGATGCTCCTGTCGCCGCACCATCGTCGTAGCTGTGCCCTCCGTCGTCCTCGCGCCGCGCCATCTTGTCCATGAGCCTCGCCGTCGTCGACTACATCGAGTAGGCCGAGCCCCGAGCGCTCGCTCGCCCCGGAGACGCTGCACCGAGCTCATCCTCAACTCCGGCCACCGGAGATCCCCTTCGCCGCCCCGCTCGCTCCAGCCCTTCCCCGAGCTCGTCGTTCGCTCCCCTGCAACCACTGTGAGATCTGCCATCGTTTCCCCCTCTCCCCGCGATCGTCCGCGTCCTCTAACCCCCTCTGCCATCGAAGCCGAAGCTCGCCGCCGCCGCTGCATGTCGTTGTCGTGGCCATAGCCACGTTGGGGCGCCACCGAGCACGCCTTCGTCCTCCACACACTCCCAGGAGCCTAATGCACCACTCCCCGCGCCTCGCCGTGCCCCGTAGCCTCGGTTTCATCCTCGCCCGAACTCCGGCGACCGCCAAGGTCGTCGTCGGCGTTGATCCCGGCCTCCCCTGGCCCCACTTCCTCCACCAAACGACGCGGCTCGCTCCCCGCGTCACATAGCTGCTCTCCGTCGTCGATTTGGTCGCCGGAGATGCAAACCCGAGCCCCTCCGCCGTGTTTGACGTCGCCGACATCAAGCCACCGGCGAGTTGACCCTGTTTGACCCCCGTGTGGGCCCAGGTAGACCCCCCTGAGTCTATGATAGGTGGGGCCAGTCTGCTAATTAGTTTAGGATTAGTTTTAACTAAATTTAATTAGTTTAGTCACTGACATGTGGGCCCAGGCCCCACTGATAGCTAATTAGTGTTAATTTAATTCTGTTAATTAGTTGTGACACTGACAGAGAGGGCCCGCCAGTCAGGTTTGACCTGGCCGACCCAGTTGACCCGCTGACGTCACACCTATGTCATGCTGACGCATTAATTCAATTACTGGGTTTATTCTTTAATAGGAAATTCCAGAAAATAGCCAAAACTTCTAAAAATCATAGAAAATCAACCATAGCTCCAAATGCAAAGATTTATATATGAAAAATGATCAGAAAAATTCAATCTATCCATCTGTAATGGTTTCATGCATGACAAAACAAGATAACCTTGATGTTTAATAAGAATAAGGTAATGCTCTAATAAGGCCATGTTTAATGAACTAATATTTGAATCTTTGATTCAAATGAGTTCATCCCCTCCCATTTTAGCTTGCATTAGGCCAAAACACTTTCATCTTGCCATGTCATAGCATGCATCATATTGTTGCATATTGCCATGTGTTGATTATGTTCGGTGTGATTTTCGTGGTAGGTTCTGCCTCCGAGGATAACCCCGAGTATCCGTCTGAAGGGCAGTACCCTACTACCACTACATCAGGCAAGCAACCCATTGATCATTCTGATACAAACCCATGTTCTCGCTTCTGCTCTTGTTTACTGCATTAATACAACGCGATTCAAACTGCTGTGTGCTACGGTAGTTGAACCCTTATCCTCTGCATGACCTGTCATTGCCACAGTAACTAGATGAAACCCACTAGCATGTGTAGGAGGTGATTGAGCCATGTATGTGATTCCTACCTTGCTATGCCTGCTAAGCTTAGAGTTGTGTCAGGTCTGGTTCATCTGGGTGATGGGCTAGAGTGATATGATTATGTCGGTAATGTGATGGATGTGTTGAACATGTTTTGGTAAAGGTATCGATGAGAGGCCATGTAGGAGTACATGGTGGGTTGTTTCATTGAGGCCGTCAATAAGAACTGAGATCTGTATGTGTGATTTAAGATGCAGTTACTACCGTACATTGGGCTCGAAACCAATGGACCCTCTCGGCTTCTTAATCACCCTAGTACTCTGTCCAGGAGTTGCAAATAGTTTCTGGTGTATGTAGGTTATGTGTTGGCGGCCGTGCATAGCGCAGACCCTAGGGGTGGGCTATGTTGCGGTAGATACACTGTGGCCGGGTATGCCGGGCGCCAGTTTGGCGTCTCGGGACCTTGTTCACATTGTTCGGGGCCGTATGTGGAAACCTCGGCCGGACTCCCTGCGGATGGCACCTGGATAGGCGATAAACCTGGACTAGAGACTTAAGTGTTTAGGTAGGCCGTGGCCAACACCCTCGCTGGGCTTCCGCTTGAAGGTTGCTGAGTACATGTCGTGTAAACGGCGGTAAGTGGTGAAAGCGTGTATGAAGAAGTACACCCCTGCAGGGTATAAAACTATTCGAATAGCCGCGTCCCTGGTAAAGGACTACTTGGTTGCCTATACAGTTCATAGACAAGTTAATGGATACTACTAAAAGACTCAAGATAAGTGTGAGTACCGAGGATGGCCCTCTCGTAGGATGACGAGGGAGGATCCCCGGTGGAGTAATATGTTGGTGAGTAGTGGACTCGTGTGCGAAAACTATTTTACTAGTGGAGTTCCGCAGGATAGCTTAGCCAAGAGTCAAAGCTGGCTTGCTGCAATAACCCCACCACCTTCTTGAGAATGAGCATGTATAGTAGGTTCTGTTGTAAGACTTGCTGGGTACCTTTGTACTCATGTTTTCTTAATTACTGTTTTCAGACGACAACACCGCCCCCTCCGATGGGTTCTACATAGACCTTGACGTTGACGAGTGACTAGCCCCGCAGGTGGTGATCCTGCCCATGGAGGGCCCTATGTAGATAATCAGGCTTCGAGAAGCCTTCTTTCTTTCTAGTGTCTGTACTCAGACTAGTTGCTTCCGCTTGTGCTTGTATGATTGTATGACTTGAGTGTCGGGTCATGTGACCCCTATCTGTATGAACATGTTATGTATGGCTCTCTGGAGCCTTTAAATAAAGTACTTGAATTGTAGAGTTTTGTTGTGATGCCATGTTGTATGTACTCGTATCGGGCATATTGTGTGTATGATTGAAATGCTTGGTATGAGTGGGATACGACAATCTAGTTGTTTATCCTTGGCAGCCTTTCTTATGGGGAAATGTAGTCTAGTGTTCCTCGAGCCATAGTAGTCCGCTACAGCCCGGTTCACCGGAGTCCTGCTAGCCCAGCACTACTGCTCAGGACACTTGACTGGTCGGCATGTGTTTCACGTCGTTCCTATGTCTGTCCCTTCGGGGAAATGTCACGCGATGACATCCGGAGTCCTGCCTAGCCTGCTACAGCCCGGGTTCCTCGGAGTCCTGTTAGCCAAGTGCTACAGCCCGGAATCACTCGCTGATGACCGACATGCTCGATGTGATTCATGTATGCCTGTCTCCATAGGTCTGTGCCGCTTTGGGTTCACGACTAGCCATGTCGGCCCGGGTTCTCTGTCATATGGATGCTAGCGACACTATCATATACGTGAGCCAAAAGGCGCAAACGGACCCGGACCTTACCGGAGATTATATTCACTAGGTTCTTTGTTCTCAGAGCAAGGGTGCTAAAGGTAATGAGTTTGCCCCACATTTATTTCTCAAAAAATGAATGGTTTGTTGATCAGCGCCGGCGCCTGCGGCAGAATGGAATAGGCTCCAAAAATGTTGAATTTCATTTTGGTACTTCAGATGACAGAGTAATTGGAAGTCATCGTATCAACCCCATACGTGACTTCTCAGTGGCTGGCCCCTTTGCAAATATACTGAGGTTTCAAAACCAAACTTAGAAGTGGTAATATTTGTTTGAACCTCTTTGATATCCATGTTCAGCGGATCAGCGCGAGCGTTTGCAGCTGATGAGCTGAATTTCATTTCTAATATCAGTTTGAACCTTGTAATCTTCAAATTTGAGCCATATAACTATGGATTTTGAACCTTGTAATATTCAGAGCTTTTGTGGTACAATCATTGAAATGGCATCGTATGAGACTCGCATATTGGTAGCACTATTTTGACCTTAATATGCAATGGTCTTAGATTTTATTAACCATTCTTGAATCTGTTTACCTTGTCGATCTCACAGCACACAATCTGTATAGCTAACTCGACTACGATCTTCGACATTATTGCACACAGTTGGTTTCTTCCAATGTGTGCCCTCTAGAGCGCATAATTAATTATCGCACTCGAGTGTCCATCATCAACCTTCTGTGTAACTTTGACCTCATCACCCACGGGTAAACTTTTGACCGAAGTCATTCCACACACTTCATTTTTACAAAGCTTTTTGCCAATAAACGCCCATGATTTGTCCCTCTTCTAGCCGACGCATGGCCAAACTAGTCGGGTGCGAAGCTTGCACGATAAACTGCGTGGTAGCGCGGGAACAGGCTCACTAACAATACATTTTGCGCCTGTTTGAGCCCACGCGTGCGG
The DNA here is from genome assembly GCF_003073215.2 of Triticum urartu. NCBI lineage: Eukaryota > Viridiplantae > Streptophyta > Magnoliopsida > Poales > Poaceae > Triticum > Triticum urartu. The sequence goes on along the minus strand of NC_053025.1, from coordinate 205,197,704 downwards.
TGCGGTGTTCTCAAGCGTGCACTGGAATCCTCCGCTATGAACATCGTGACAAGACATGACAATTAAGGGCCGACCAGCCCCCATTTATTACAGCGGCCATTTAACCCTTGTGTCTCTTCAACCTTTCGATCGCGGCCCACCATTGCAAGAAGCATACCCACCACGAGAACTTCTTAGAGGGTATCATGTGCGGCTCCAATGGCACTCCGAGTGGCTGCCGACGACGAGCAGAAGTTCAGCATGCGTGTCGTGGTGAACACCCACAGAAGGTTCATGGACCTCCCGGTGGTGTACACCAAGGAACCTGTCTGGACGGAACATTCCATCCACATCATGGAGCTGTTGCTTGCCGAGGAGAGGTAGATGGTGGTCGCGTTTGACCTCTAGTACACACGCGCCCGTGCTGGGTCTCGTCCCAAGGTCGCCATCGCCCGGATGTGCGTGCACCACCATGTCCTCGTCTGCCACTACTGCCTGGCCACAAGGCCTTGCAAGCGTTTCGCCAAGTTTTGTCAACAACCCCCACTACATGTTTGCTACGGTGGACATCCCCAATGATGTAAAGGCGCTTGAGAATTCAGGCATTGCCTGCAGAATCATGTCAACATCCAGGGCCAATACAAGATCTGGGATAGCATGGAGCATGAGAAGGACTCACTAGTTCACCTTGCCAAGGCCATCATCGACCCCTACTACAGTGACATGAAGGATTCGTGCAACAAGGACAAGCGTGCCTGGCACTTGGCTTGGATGGAGAAACTCGACAAAGCTTAGATCGTGTACGCGGCCAAGGAGGGGTACACGAGCTACGACATGTACAGGTGGATTGTTGACATGAGGAAGTGCCTCCTTCCCCAAAACGGCCAGGGATCCAGCCAAAAGCAGATCACTAGCAAGCGTTGTTGCAACAATAAGTAGATGATTAGATCCTCATTTATCCTAGTTTAGTATGCATGTAATTGCTTACTTTGGTGTGTGGAAATGTTATGTGTGTAGTCACTTGTGTAATTGTATGCTTAATTTGGTTATGCAATGCTGTCTTTTGAAGTATATATGTTGATGCTCTGTAGACAGAGCGTAGATGTTGTGCGGACAAAGAAAATCACATCGCACACATACTAAATAATGGAACCCGTCGGTGATGTTTTCATCAATCACTCACAATTCTATACCAGCAATCGTTTGCTCACAACACACACGGCTTCACTACTAGGGAAAACCCTAGCAGTAGCGCTGGTTTTGTGCTCACTAGTAGCACGGATAGGCGCGCTACTAATAAGGCGCTACAGCTATTGCTTAGCAGTAACGCGTGCCGCACGCGCTACTACTAGGACAAATAGCTGCAGCGCTTTTTCACTCCCACGCTGCTGCTAATGTAACTACTGGCAGCGTGTTTTCTTTCCATCGCTACTAGTATTGTTTTTTATTTTTTTTATTTTAGTGTATTTATGCGCCATCGTACAAATATTGGTACAATACCAGTTATGAGGTTTACATCATTATGTCCATAACAGTGTGTCAAATGAAGGTGGATTAGGTTCAAGTGGAGGCAATATGTGGTGCATGTCAAAAGTATACTACTAATCCAAACTTGATCTAGTTTGGACTAGTAGTACTTTCGATGTGCACCACATGTTGCCTCCACTTGAATCTAATCCGCCAGCACAAGCTATTTAATCATCATCATAATCATTAGCACCAGCAATATTTATTTAATCACCACTAACACTAGCTAATAATAATCATCAGTCATTACCACCAACACTAGCTATTTTATCATCATAGTAATAGTGTAGCACATCATCATCCTCAAACTCATTTCTAGCTAATCACTCCTACTGCTCTCTCTTAGGTAAAACAACAGAAAACATGTGTAGCTCTCCTCCTTGATCAAGTTGGAGCATGGAGATGAACCTATCTCCTAATTTTGGGTAGCACATCTGTTTGCTGCCCCCTAGTACTTGTCTGCGCTCCCCCATCACATATCTGGTCCAGTCTTGCACTATTAAGCATTCATCGCTGATCTTGATTGCACTAAAGTAACATGTGGGATATCTTGGCCATAAGCTAATAATACTCATGGTACCTTTAGTCTCGATCCCATAAGGCACAACATTCATCGGGAGTCCCTGTTGAAGAACATCATATGGTCACATACTTAGCAATGAAGTTTAGCTTCACAAATAATGTATGGAAAAGATGCACTAAGGACAAATAGTAAAAATCTTACCATCCTTCCTAAATAGATGTGATCGTAGTTCATGACGAACACTATTGGTCGCACGTTTTCAGTACTAAGATTTCTAAGTCCAGGAAGAAAATTTGTCTTGACGGTATCAAGATCCTCAAGCCATGAAACATAATGACTTAGCTCCTCGCAGTTTAGTTCAGCACCGGGACAGTAGTAGGTCCTGTCTACCAAGCGCTGGACATGTTTGCTTGCACCGAAATAAGCTGACAATACAAATTAGTTGTCAACTATTTTTGAATAAACAATATCAAAGACATAAATATGGTTGAGAAACTTACATTTTGGTGTAACTGGAGGCGTCTGCACATTGACCCAGATGTCGGTATTACCTTCAATATCATCTTCCGGACGAATATCAAAGGTGATAACCATATCAGGCTGAAATGCATAAGTCTTGCATAGTGCTCACCATGTTTTGCATCCAAAATAGGTGTAGTCGTCTGAATTGTATAATTTTGCGTGGAAAGTATAACCATGCTCGGTCTTCAAATAAACTTTCTTTACCTCCGTAGTATGACTAAAACCTATCTTATCCAATACAAAAACTCTTGCATGGCAGGGGATACGCTAGTAGAATAGTAAAAAAAATATAAGTTCAAGCAAATGAAGCAGATGTCATGCTTAATTACGAAAACAGACTTGTCGTTGTGACTTACTGTATCCACTTCGAAGTTCTCGTCCAGCTTGATGCTGAAGCGCCTATCAGCATCTAGGAAGATTCCGTCGCACAGGTCGCGCTCGTCTTCGCAGTATTTGCAAATACCGAAATCCTTTTTGTCGTCAGACATTTCCTATGTTCATAGTTAAAACATTAATTGAAAATCGATAGAAGACAACTACCAGGATACTCAACACACAAATCCGGGGCACTCGATATTTCCTACATATTCTAGCAACAGTCATGCCAAAATTCACGGAAAAATCTAGCATGACCTTTGCTAAAATAGGATATATCGAGCGCCTGAAATTTGCCGGAACGGAAATGAATCAACACTCCGACAAAACATAGGCCACTCAGAGGTGTAACCTGCAAACATGACCGGCCACTTGGATATTGAGCAACACAAGATATACATTTCAAAATATCTTATAAGACTCAAATTAGCATGCATTCAATAAGAAAAAGTAAATCATCTCATGCATTCGTACATCATCGAATATTATCACTAATACATCCCGAATAGTGTCATACATATAACATCACTAGTACAACTAAAACCCTAGCACACGACGGGTATCGGCGCGGGCGGTGTCCACCCACAGAGAAGGAACCATCACGGGATCATAGCTCTAGTGAGATCCTTGGAGAACCTGCCAGGTATTGGAGAACCTGTGCTCCAACGCAAACAAGTAGGGACGGACGTGCGCGTCCTCCTCACTGACACGGTGACGCACCACCTCCGCGGAGTCCTCAAGCCTCTGGACCGTCACTGGCCCACGCGACCGCCACCAAAGAAGGTTCGGGTCAACGACAGGCTGGCTCCTCACCAACCTGCGCCCCCCAGTAGGTAGCGCCTCCCAGTACCACCCTGGCGGAGCCTAGTCCCGGACATGGCCCATCTAGTCAAGAAGGTGTCGTCCTCCGCCGACTCGATGACGAGGATGCGGGATAGGCATCGTCCACGTCGATGCGGGAAAATTGCTTTAACTAAAAAAATAGCAACAAGTTCTTACTAACTAGTTCTATTAATTCAACTAGTTCTTACTAAAAATAAACTTAATATAAATAAAAATATTCTAGTACCTAATTAGTACCTAGTTCTTACTAACTAGTTCTTACTAACTAGTTCCAACTATAAAGTGAAATAAGTGGACAAATTTTACTCGTTATTTTGATTCATCTTAGAAATTTGATGCGTTTCCACCCTTACATGAACCCTAACTCATTTGAGCCGCATCCGCATCCGATTCGTTTCCATCCTAACTAATATGATGGAGGTAGAAACCCTAGGCAGAGGTAGGGGAGAGGGAGGAGCAGGCGTGCTCACCTCGGGTGCCTACGACAAGGGAGGGGTAGGCGGCGTCGAGGTCGTGGTCGGGGCTCCGGGGCGGCGTTGAGGTCGGGAGGGCGGGGGCGGCGTCCGGGGCGGCGTTGAGGTCCGGGTCGGGGGCGGCGTCCCGGGCGGCGTTGAGGTCGGGGGTGGGGCCGGCGTTGAATCTGGGGTCGGGGGCGGCGTGGGGAGAGCGCGCGGTGGCCGAGGAGCGACGGCGGCGGCGAGAGTGGAGTTGATTTGGGGGATGAAGTGGCCGTGGGGAAGGACGAACCGCGTGGTTAAGTCAGAAGTACCAGTAGCGCGTTCCAAAAAGGGCACTGCTGCTACGTTAGCTACAGCGCATTCTGGAATACACGCTGCAGCTATAGAGATTAGCAGTAGCGCTGGGCCATTATACGCGCTACTGCTAGGTTGGGCTAGCCATGTGCGCCCAGTTCAAACGTAGCAGCAGCGCTTTTTGCTAGTACGCGCTACTGCTAAAGTCATAGCAGTAGCGTGGTTTATTTACGCGCGCTGCTACTAAGTAGCAGCAGCGCTTGATTTTGTACAGCGCTACTGGTAAAATTCTGTGTATAGGCTTTTCCCTAGTAGTGCTTATTAGCAGCAATCGTCTGTCTTGTTATCAGTCTTCACACATGTTTCTGATTACAGACCTGTTTGTTGCGTGTGACACACATCTTGTTAAGTTGAACCGTTTCTGTTATCTTGTCTAAACGCAAACAGTTCATCTGAATGAACCGCATGCCGTATATCGCACACACCGTGATCTGGCTAACCGTTTCTTTTGTGTTGCCTAATCACGAATAGTTCATCCAAGTGAACCGTATGTTGTATATCGCACACACCTTCATCTGGCTGCCGGTTTTTTTGTTCCTCCTCATCGCAAATAGTTAATTGAACTGAATCATATGCCCTGCATCACACACGCAACTAAAATATGAACCGTGTTTGATGCATCCTCCATCACAAACGTTTTGCACCTTTTTCGACCGGTTTTTTACACCACCATTTGCGATTATTGCATCACACACAGTTTCATCGAAGGGTCTCTAATCGTAGTGTCGCGTTAGCAGCATCCTACAATAGTGGAGGTTCGAACTCTGGGGTGCGTGCGAAGAACTCAACCTCCCCAGTCTGTCTAATCACTAATCTCGCAGCCTAGCTCGACAAACTGGATGGAAGTGGGACACATCAGTTTACCCAGGTTCAGGCCACCTTGTGGTGTAAAACACTACTCCTGTTTTGTGGTGGATTGGCCTCGAGGGGTTGATGATGAACTAGTACAGTGGAAGAATGACCTCATGAGGAGGCGTGTTCTTGTGCTCGAGTGGGATGGTGAGCTGGTGAGGATGGAATGGATCCGATCTGGTCTCTCCTCCTCTATGGTGGTGGCTAGGTCCTATTTATGGTGGCCTTGGTCTTCTTCCCAAAATGAAGGCGGGAAGGGATCCCACAATGACCAAATTCGAAGGGAGACAGATAGTACATCTTATCCTGACAAAAGTAGTCTTCGCCTACAAAGCTCCTAGTCGTGACGCTGCGGTGGGCTCGGTGATTACCTCCTTCCTGCCGTCCTGGCGGTCTTGGTCTTGTTGCACCGGAATGGAAACCTTTAGCTGATTCCTCAGAACTCCGCGCCTGCACTTGCCTCCTTAGCACCAAAGAGGAAACTGTTGTCCTGTGCCCACTGGCACCCGCCTGGCCTTGGTCGTCATGGCTCACGTCATCCGAACCTCTCGAGGTGAGGCTTGCATAGGAATCTCTGCTCCTAAGGAGCAAGCCTGAGGAGGCTGCTCTTTATGGAGGTCTTGGTGTTGTCTGCCTCACGAGGCTTGGCTCCTCACGACGGTCTTGAGTTGTTGATGCTGAAGGTGGGCCGTACCAGGCTGTCGATGGAGCCACGCCGTGGGCCATAGGCAGGCAAATCTGGGTACCCTCGTTCCCAAAACGCCGACAGTAGCCCCCGAGCCCAAGGCACGCTAGAACTTGGCTTCTAGGCGAAGCTAAAGGGCAAGTGCGAAGCGCCGCGGGAACTAACCTCCTACGGCCTTGGTCGACACATGGCGATTGATGGGACGTGGGCATCTCCGCTTCCCCACACGGACTCGGAAACCGTTCGACATGACAAGAGCCTACTACATGCAGAGAAAGATCATCATTGCGTGGGATCATGGAGGCCGGCGGTTGGCCTCCCTCCAGCTATAAATGAGGGGAGGGACGAAGCCCCCTTGCTCATCTCCATCTTCTCGCCGCCTGCTCCTTCTTCTTATTTCCCTCATCGCCTTGTCGCAGCATCCATGGCGCCGACAAGGAAGTTCTCCGCCGTGAATAAGGGGAAGGCCCCCAAGGAGGGACCGAATTCGCCGCCGCCCAAGAGGGGCCGCGGACGTCCCTGCTAGTATGTTGTGACCCTCGCAGTGGCCCTCCCAGTGGCACAGGCGCACTCCTCCAAGAGCAGGTGCTGCCTCCAGTGGTCGTGGAGGCGCTTCTTCTTTCGGTGGGAGAGGCCGAGGATGAGGCAGCTCCTGTGATGGGGGAAGGTGCACCTTGTTCACTCGTCCTCCTCGGTCGTGCTTCCACTCTGGGGACACGTTCCCGGAGTTTGTCGTGTGATCTGAGAGGACCATCGGCACCTAGCTCCCGCTTCCGTGCTTCTTCGCAGGCGAGCTGCCGACCATGGGGCTTTACGGCCTCTGGCTGCAAGCTCACGGCTGCGGCAGCAGAGCCTCATGGGCTGGGCTCGAGGTCACTTTCGCAAGCAACGTGGCCTTGACCCACGGTTGGCAGGCGTTCGCCCGCGCCCGAGGCCGGAGCGGGAGGTGCACTCTCCACTTCAAGTACGATGGCCTCGCGCCCCTCTTCGTGAGGGTGTTCGGGGAAGACAATCGCCGCGCGGGGTGCTGCCCCAAGGATGGCAGCAACGACGATGGGCGTGGCCTTGACGACGGGGGTGAGCTTGCCCTTGGCAACGGCCGTGCCACCCCAAGTGGCAGCGGCTCCTCCTCCGGCGAGAGCTCCAGCAGCGGCTGCTATGATCAGCCACCCCGCTGCCGGACTCGGATTGGGGCAGGCGATGGGCCATCCCACCATCGCGCTCTAGTGAAGCGGGAGGAAGGCTCGGACTGAGCCTCGGGTGTTGTTGGAGCCTCGCCTTGGGAGCTGATGCGGTCGTGCGGCTCGCTTTTGTTTAACCTTTCCTTTCTTCTGCATTTTGAAAAAAGTAGAGGGCCTCGCTGGGGTGTGTAGTGAACCATGGTACTTATGCCATTATGCTATGTTTGTTATTTTGATATTGTGCCGTGATATCCATGTTTTGAGTAGGTGCGGTTAGAGTAACTTAGCTCGGTGCACTTGTGATAGTTTCTCGCCTCACGAGGGTGCGCCCTTCTACTAGCATCTAGTGAAGCTCCCTTCCTGATGACTCTGGAGCAGTCGGGCCTCGGGAGGCATTGTAGAGCTGCAAGGTTGTTAGAAAGCTTAACGGGGCATTTCGTTCTTCGTCAAGTGAGCCCCCGGACATGGTTTAGTTGTGACTAGTACACCGCGTCGCACTACCCGGAGGCACGGACTTGAGAGGGTGCGCATGCCCATGAGCTCGTTCGAGAGCGTCTCACGAGGAATAAGGAAGCTGAAGCCCTGGGGCAACGATGTTTTGGCGAGGTGTGTTTGCGGCACGAGCGGCCCAAGCATACACACCTGCCTAGCCCCCGTCAGTGGGACGCACGAGGAGGAGCGACGGGCAACTGCCGCTCTTCCTGGGGCAAGACTGAAGAGGCGAGTGAATCAAGAGGAGAGAAAAATAAACACCAACTCCGGCGAACGAAAAAACATGAGAACTCCAAATTTCATTCAAGAAGTTGCACACTAGCTACAGAAAGGAAGCAAAAGAACAGCCGCGTTCGGCACCTAGACTAGTCTTCTCACCGGCGCGGAACTAAGTGCTACCACTAGGACGTGGGAGGGAGCCCCCGTCAGGCCCGCGGGTGGCACTCAGGAGACTCCCGGGCGTGTACAGCCCCACTCATTATTTTGTGAGAGTGTAACGAGCGGAGACCTTCACAAGCATTGGGCCTTGCTTCATGGGTAGAACCTCCGGAGATGCTGGATGTTCCAGGCATTCTAGATGGGGATCCCATCATGTGTCTCCAGGCGCGCGGCACCAGGCCTGGAGACATGGGCGATCCTGAACGGGACCTCCCGCATGGGCAAGAGCTTGTGTAGACCTTCCCTAGAGAGTACCCTCCTCAAGACAAGATTGCCCACCTCGAGCGCCCTGGAGCGGACGTTGTGACAGTGATACTGCCATAGCTCCTGCTGGTACCTTGCCGCTCGGAGCGAGGCTTGGCGGCAGTGTTCCTCCCCCAACACGACGTCCATCCCCCCCAAGGAATCCTGGCATGCCTCGTCAAACGCTAAGACCCGCGCGGAGCGATGCCTGACCTCGTGAGGGAGAACCTCTTCTGCTCCATAGATGAGGAAGAATGGAGTCTCGCATGTTGGCTTGGTCGGGGTGGTGCGGATGGAAGACAACACGGACTGGAGCTCGTCGAGCCAGCCCCTACTGCAAGCATCGAGCTTCTTCTGGAAGGTTCTTACCTCGAGGCCCCTTAGGACCTCTGCATTGGCGCGCTCAGCTTGGCCATTGCTCCTGGGGTGAGCCACCGAGGCGTAGCATATTTGTGTTCCAAGGTTAGCACAATATGTTTTGAAAAGATTGTTGGTGAACTGCTATCCGTTGTCGGTGATGATGCGGTTAGGGACCCCAAAATGGCTCACGAGGCCCTTGATGAACTTGAAGGCCGAGCCAGCCGGGATGGTGCAGACGGCATCCACCTCCGCCCACTTGGTGAACTTATCGATGGCGACGTAGAGGTAGCGGTAGCCCCCGGGCGCTCGAGGAAATGGGCCCAAGATGTCCAGCCCCCAGACCGTGAACGACCATGAGAGCGGGATGTTCTGGAGACCCTGAGCGGGACAGTGGATCTGCTTGGCGTGCAATTGGCAGGCTTCACAGGATCTTACCAGCTTGGTGGTGTCGTTGAGCATCATGGGCCAATAGAATCCACTGCGGAACGCCTTGCCCACAAGGGTGCATGACGAAGAGTGATGCCCACAGTCCCCGCCATGTATGTCCACCAATAGCTTGCATCCCTGCTACGTGGAGATGCATCGCAGAGAAACATCGTTTGGCCGTTTTTGGTAGATCTCACCGTCCTGGATGCAGAATGCAGTGGCCTGGCGGGCCACACGCTCTTCCTCTTCCTCCTTCTCCGGCAGCATGCCTTGGAGCAGGTATGCCTTGAAATCCTCTGTCCAGCACCACTCCTGAGGCTCTAGTGCGAGGAGCAGACGAGCTCCTGAGGCTGGACCGCAAGCAGCGGCGCTCGAGAGAGGTGCTAGAGGGAGCTCCTCTTGAGGCGATGCCGGTCCCTCGATGGGTGGGGCTGCCGACGGCTTGAAGAGCTACTCCTCAAAGACGCCAGGCTCTTGAGGAAGGCGCCGGGACGCCCTCTTGGCAATGTCGTCTACCTCCTTGTTCGTGTCGCGTGGCACATGCTGCAACTCCAGGCCCAAGAATTGTTTCTCAATTTTGCGCACCTCCTCGAGGCATGCCTCGATGTGCTCGTCCTTCAGCTTATATGCTTTGTTGGAGAAGTTGACGAGGAGCTGGGAGTCTCCCTTGATGGTGAGGTGCTTCACTCCCAAGGCTGTTGCAGCCTTGAGACCGGCGATCAGGCCTTCATATTCCGCGATGTTGTTGGAGACATTCTCGCCCTGCTGGAAGCAGAGCTGCAAGGCATAGTATAGATTGTCCTGGGTGGGTTAGATGACCATAGCTCCAGCCCCTGTGCCCTGACGCGCGAATGCGCCGCCGAACACTGGTACGCGTCGGTGCTATACAAATAGTTTTTAACCCCTTTCCACGACGGCATTTGGAATTGTCGCCAAGTGAGTGTGGGCGATAGGGGATTCCTTCCCACACGACCTAGAAACCGTCGAGGATATGGAGCAATGATCCAGAGGCCTTCCAAAATGTAATCATGTGCGATGCAGCACACACTAAATTCTTTCGCACGTGTGGGATCGGTGATTAAATGTTTCTAATGACGCAGTGAAACCAAACGGTGTGTCGTAATGAACCGTTTGGGAAACAGTATGTAAGGCACACGGGCCAACATATGAGCTGTGTGCGATTTTTACCCCCATGGCACATAAGTTTTTTACGTAACCCGTCGGCCATGTAAGACTCCATCACACACGTTTCCCAACAATTACCGTCTGCGATAATGTTCTATCACAGACAGTTCAGGAGCCCCTTCGCACACATACAAGTGTTGCAGACCGTTTGTGATTTGTTGTGTATCACCGACGGTTGCGGCAAGAGTGACGTGTGCTTTTTGTTTGGGATCCCACACGTTTCCGGAAAAAATTACGACTGGGATTGTATTTTACACTGGGCATGGTTCACTCCGAGTTCCCATGTGCGATAACGCGATATCACAAATGGTTTCGGAGACCCTACGCACACGTAGTAGCGCTGCAAATCTATTGCGATCTGTTGTGTGTCACCGACGGTTCCGCTATGATTGAGGTATGCTTTCCGATGTGGATCACACACACTCATTTAGTTGAACCGTGTGTGGAGCAATTGCTAGGTTAAAACAAAAATATCCCATTTTGAATCGGCATGCAAAAAGCAAATTCACCAGAATATTCAATTGAACAAATAAACAAAAATATCCCATTTTGAATGGGCACACAAAAAGAAAATTCACCACACTATTCAATTGAACAAATAAACAAAAATATCCCATTTTGAATCGGCACGCAAAAAGAAAATTTGCCACAATATTCAATTGATGTAGTGATTCAGGAAGAACATTCATCAGATTTCGCAACAATTGCAATTGAACATATGGTAGCTAAATTCCAGTGATTTGTCCACACATATATGCGTTACATAATTAATCATAGTGTACTAAATACAAAGACCTCATCAGATGGAAAACCATGGATCCATGTGTATATGTTTAGCGGCTAACTCTTACTCAATGTTTGAGGAGAACGCATGTTGAAATCTTCATTATCACCAGTGGGATTGATGTAGTGATTCAAGAAGAAGTCATTGATAAATCTCCGAACCATCAGCCATTCACCAGCCACGAGCGGTTCAGGGGTCCTCGGTTCTAAGATGAGCTGTAGTATTTTTATGATCAGAATGTGCCATATGACTGGAGTACGAGATATTAATTAAGATAGACTTACTGGTACTAATTTGCGTGGATCGTCATAACTATCAGCGGATTTGCAGATGGAGATCATGTGTCTGCAAACATAGTATCCACAAAGGTTTATCATTTACAAAATCAGGCATCTAACAAGAGTGGCATCGAGCTTGTTGAAGTTGAAGAAGAGATGTAAGTCTTCGAAACTCACACTGATGGAAGCAGCATCGTGTTGGAAATGATCTCTGTTGTAGTGGACTAGCAAACCATGATCACCTGCCGACATTTGATCAATGCAATATTCATGTAACTCGCGGCAACTAGAGCTGCACTCATCAAAGTATTCGCCAACAAGAAATGGCTGGCCATGGACGAAATTGCGTGCTTCAAGTACGTCTGCTTTACTTTTAGCAAGCAACAAATCTAGTTCTTCATCATCCATGCTGTAGAAAATAATATTACTCCCCGATTCGAACAACGAGCTGTTAATTTGGTTCTAGGCGATGAGTGCTTTAAGTAAGAGGCAATCGTTCTCTTTCCTCTTCACTCTCCCGCCATGCTTCCTCGTGGGTGTAGCCTTTTTGGCACTTCCTTCTTGGTACTTGAAGCATTTCTAGCAGAACGTTTGGTTGGCTGCAAGGTAGACTACCGAGCAGACGATGAAGCTTCAATGGACTGATTAGCAGACGGTTTATCTATGCCGGACCGCTGAGCTAGCGGTGCTGCTGTGACGGACTGCTGGGTTGTAGGAGAAGAGGCATCGGACTATTGACCATGCGTTGAAGCTATGTCGGGTTTCTACGCAGGTGGTGCCAACTTCTCGGTGTGCTGAGGAGGTCGTGCCAATGCGTTGGTTTGCTGAGCAGGATGTGCTGACGCATTGGTATGCTGATCATGCGACCGTGGACCGATGGACTGATGAGCAGTCAGTTCAGGACCTACAGACTGCTTAGCAGGCGGTTCTGAAGCATCAGACTGCTTAGAAGTCCGTTCCACTAGGTTGGTCTACTGAGCATGTGCTGCATCTGGGTCTCCCCCCGCTGCTTCAGCGGCCGGCATCTGAACCGGTGGTGCGTCTTCAGCAGTTGTAGGCATTGCCACTAGCTTCTTTGGGGAGGAGGATGACATGGCTTGTACGCCACAAAGTTCGGCCAGCTGATCACAGGTGGATGCATCAGCCATCGGATTACGAGTATTAGGTTCTTTGGGGGAAGCACGCAATAGATGTTGTGGCAAGTAGAGTGTCACCGGTCCAGGGCGACATTGGTTGCTCTAGGCGGGGGCTTCAGGGATCTCATCGATAAACTCTATTTCCTTCTTTGGCCACTAGATGTGATGTAATAGTGTTTCTCCCAAGGTCCTTTGCTCATCGAAGTCTCCTAGGACATTCTTTAGGGAAAATTCCTTGAATCCAGGCTTTACTTCATTCACGTAGCACTTCACACAACCCAACTTCAATGGCACATTGTCCAACAAGAGGCCATCTTCCAAGAAGGGTGGGCAAACCCGGGCTATATTTCATTCTAGATAGCATCATCACGAGTAGTTGCAGTCTCAGTATCGCTGGGGTCAGCTGATGCACAGCTACTCTTGTGCAGTGTTGTCGTGCAATAAGCATCATCCTCCATGCCCGCCTACCCTCCCATCTGCTGGCTATCTGTCAGTGTTAGAGTCTTCTGCATCATCATTGACTCCTCAATATCCTTTCGAATAGCCGGATACATGTCCTTCCTCAACCTTTCATACAATGCATTCTACTTTGTTTCACTCCTCCCTTTTTCCATGTTGGGCCTCTCTTCTTTGATGAGTGTGAAAGCCCTCTTGTGCGGGACATTAGCACATATACCCCTTGCACGGCCAGGGGGCTCTCTTGTTTCCTGAGCAACGGACAGAAAGTCACATGGACCTGAGTTCATGTAGAACCTTCCAGGGATCTTGGAAGCCTCTAACATCACTTGATACAGTTCTTCATCATGTGAGTTTTTAAAGTAATAAGTTTTGTCATCACACCACCTTGCACGTGCCTGCAAGTAGTCTCTTGCGCGTTGGCCCCTGGTTTCACTAAAGGTTGGGTTCCACCCGCCGCTACTGCTTTTTTTCCTCCTAGTCCCATATCATTTTCATGTTCTAGTATCCTGCCACATGCATACGATGGGGATGTATGTTCTTCTTTTGAAGTTTCGATTGCGTGAAACTCTTCTTAGCAAACTCTTTAGTTGCCCTGACCCTTTTGAATTCTGCCCAGTCTACCTTTGTAATTTGGGGGTATGCGGGGATTGGGTCCCTGCCTTCACTCAAGTACTTCTTGTACATCACGTGCTTCCAGTTTCTCCAAGCATCCCTAGCCTTCTTCAGTGCAGCATGTTCCACCTACATTCTCCACTTCTCTGGAACATTGAAGTGATCCATGATCTCCCGAACTATCCTTTGCCGTGTTTCTGTGTCAGCCTTCCGAAACCCTGGCAGATTAATGTTCAGCCTTGCCCTACCACCAAATCCACACACACTCCTGAACCTCGTGCATGCTTTATCTGGTTTAGTTGGAGCCCAAGACTTTAAATCAATCTTGGTTTCTTCATATACACCTTTAGGCTAGTGTGTGGGCTTCCTTGGAGCATTCGTCTGTGTCTTGAATGAAAGGGTAATTACTGCAGCTACATCCCATTCAAGACTACTTGATCCCTCACAATCTTCTAAAGACCTAGGGTTGTCGGAATCAGATGAAAATACATTGCCTGAAGCATGAGTGTTTTCGCTGCTACTCGGCATCTATAGAGAACACATGCGAAACTCGGGAAAGGAGGATAAGCATAAAATTAACAACTTGGTATCAAGCTTTCTAAACATGTCATGCAATAATTTAGTAAATGTACGGCTAATTTGTTAAGTTTGTGTGACTCGGGCACCCGCGATCTATAAATATGCAGTAACTTATTGGAACAAATACAACTTATATATACTACTCCCTCCGTTCCAAAATAGATGATCCAATTTTGTACTAATTTTGTACTAAAGTTAGTACAAGTTGGGTCATCTATTTTGGAACGGAGGGAGTAGTTAGGAAGGTAGATAATGAACATATATACGCTCTCCATTATTTTATAGCCAATTTGGGAACATACGGAATGAAATAGGAAGAGGGATTGATAGGAAATATGCCTCACCATGATGGAAAGCAGTAACTAACAGACTTCTTAATGCAGACCCGGCAGAACCACAGGAAAGGCGAGGGTTACAGCATCGATATGCTCGAGGGTGGCTGGCGAGCAAACGGAGATGGCGAGGCGCGGGCAGCTGCGTATTGGGAACAAAAGTGGAGGTAGGCTTGACGGCGAAGAGCGGCCACACGACCAGGGTGAGCACGCAGGCGCTGGAGAGGGTTCTGCTCTAGATCGAAGGAGGGGGAGCTGGTGATGGAGATTGGGTGGACTAGTTGAGTGAAACGCGGGAGGATGGTGGGGGGTGTTGGCTGCCTAGGTGAAAAGGGTGGAAAATATCCCCGGTCGCCACGTGGAAAGGCCTATGCAAACGGTTGCCTCTAAGCGCACATGTGCACAAAGAGAATAATTTTGTTTGAAATGAAAACGTACTAATTTTGAAATGAAGACGCGAGTTCATCATTTCGCCTCTAAATTTTTTCCAAGTTAAGCAATCACCATTATACCACGGGTTTGATTTGCTGGCGCATTTCATGTCTCGTGTGCTATATGTAAGACATTTTTTGGCATTTACAGTGCATTTTGGCATATAAATCAATTCCTAGCCGGACTGCATTTCCTGTCGAAAAGGATGAGGATTGTCGTTCGATCTGGGAGCATCCAATGGTGCACACGTACGATCTGTGGGGTTTGGGTTCTGGCCAATCAAAACGCATGACTTAGATCACACGCGCAGCAAAGGGGCTGCATTGGCCACGGTTTGGTAGGCACACAGCTCTCGTGAGTCAACCATGTGCTATTTGAAAACATTTACATGAACTAACAGCATATGTTCATTCGAATGAAAACAATAGTTCATCGTTTTGCCTCCAAATTGTTTTCCATGGTAAGAAATCACCATTGTACCCTATGGTTCAATTTCCTCGTGCATTTGCGGTATCGTTTGCTATATTTGAGTCGTTTGCTATAGTCGCAACTACATGTGGGTGCTATCTAGCTAGCAAGACCATTTGTGTGTCTCTTTGGGATTTTTCATTCATTGTTCGACAAACGGGAAAAAATTCAAACAGTTTGGCTGCAGGGAGCTGCCAGAGGCGCATGTCTTGTTGGTCTTCTAATTATAGGAAATGCATATAGAGTCCAAAAATCGGTGTGTCACCGTGCCATGATCTCAGGATCACATGGAAATTTTTTGGTAAAGATGGCATGAGTTTTGATTGCCGCCAAATGGGAGCATCTCACAAGAAGGATCATAGTTTCCAAAAGGAGATGCAGCACTTCAGACTCCAATCGTCAGTGACTACTCGTTCCGCTTTGAATTATTTTCACGGTAAACAATCACGTATATACCCTAGGTTTGATTTGCTCGCCCATTTCAGGTCTCGTTGCTATATTCAAGTCATTTTTTGCACTTACCTTGCATTTAGTGCATATAATTAAATTCAAATCCGTTCTACAACTACATTTGGGGTGTTAGTTAGCAAAGAAGGTGTACAAATCATTTGTGTGTCACTTTGCGAGTTTTCATCCATTTTCTCCGAAATGGGGAGAAGCTTCAAACATTTTGGCCGCGAGGTGCGGCCACTAGCGTAGGCCTAGTTGGTATTTTAATTAATGGGAATTCAGATGGAGTCTAGACTTCATCAAAATCGGTGTGTGCCCGTGGCGTGCTCTCACGACCCTGGGGAAAATTATTGGTAAAGTTTGGCACAGGTTTTGATGATCGCTCCATCCAAGCCGGAGAATCTCACATGAAGGACCATGGTTTCGAAAAGGAGACGTGTCAATTCAAACTCTAGTGGTCGGCGACTTCGCCGTTTGGCCTCATAAAAATTTCCATGGTACACATTCACCATTATACCACGGGTTTAATTTTCTAACGCATTTCAGGAATCGTTTGCTATATTTAAGGCATTTTTTAATTTAACTTGGAATTTGTGAATATAAATAAAATCACAACCGGAACTGCATGTGCTGCCGAAAGGGATGATGATCGTTGTTCGATCTAGGTGAACCCCACGGTGCAGATGTATGATCCGTGGGGTTTGGGTTCGGGCCAATCAGAATGCACGACTCAGATCAGGCGCGTGGTAGAGGGGGGCTTCGGCCACGGTTTAGTGGACACACGGCTTTGGTGAGTGAACCGTGTGCTATTTGAAAACTTTTACATTACCTAACGGCATACTTTTGTTTGAATGAAAACATGAGTTCATCGTTTCGCCTCCAATTTTTTTCCACGATAAGAAATCACGATTGTACCCTATGGTTCGATTTTCTGGTACATTTTACCAGGCGACAGGCATCGCTAGCAATCTCAAACTTTGAATATACAAAAAAGAGATCTCGTTTGTATGTATATATCCATTCGCAACTACACGTGTGTGTTAGCAAGATCATTTGTGTGTCACTTTGCGAGTTTTCATTCATTGTGCGAGAAACTGGAAAAAACTTCAAACAGTCCGGCCGCGGGGTGCGGCCAGAGGCGTAGGCCTATTTTAATTTCAGTATATGCATATAGAGTCCGGAAAATAACGAAAATCATTGTGTCATTGTGGCATGCTCTCACGATCGCGTGGAAAATTTTTGGTAAAGTTTGGCACAAGTTTTGGTGCTCCCACCTTCCATACCGGAGCATCTCACAAGAAGGATCATAGTTTCTAAAAGGAGACGTGGCACTTTGGACTACAAATCGTCAGTTACTAGCTACATCATTCCGGCCCATTTCAGGTCGTCTGCTATGTTTAAGTAATTCTTTGCACTTAACTTGCATTGTAGTGCATATAATTAGAGTCAAAAGCCCTACTACAACTACATGTGGGTGTTTTACTTAGGCTATACTTAGGCTACTCATAGTGGAGAGTGTCATATACTAGTATCATGCATATATATATATGATACTAGTGTATGATTCTACCTTAATTATAGCGCAGTATAATACATATGGTATAGTATCATAGATCATATTTATTGCCATGCATGACACAAATTAGCATCACATTTAACATGATGCAGTATCTACCCATATGTTACTCTAACCCTCTCTAGATTTAATTCTTTGCCACATCAGCATACTTGCTATTTCCGAGTGCATGATATCATCGGCTATCATACCACCACTATGGCCAGCCTTATATAGTGGGGAGTATCATATACTATAGTATCACGCATATGATACTAGTGTATGATACTACGTATGTACCTTCATAGTGCATATATAGTATCATAGAGTAGTATATATCATAGATGACAGTATTTATGACCATGCATGACACAAAGTAGTATAGCATTTATTATATATGTTATTGCTTCTTTGCCACATCATCATATTTGCTATTCCCGAGTGCATGATACCGGCTATATATGATACCCCCACTATGCCCAACCTCAGGCTGGTTGTAATGGGAGTATCAAGCGGTATCATGCGTGCCAACTAGACTTTTTGGATGATGTGGCACACAGTTAAATGAGGAAAGAGAGGGTGTGGTATCATATCATGATACCATATCATATTGAATGTTCTACTACTTTGTGTCATGCATGGAAATTAATAAGGCAACACTAAAAAAAGACACATCCGTGGCATTTTGGGCCGAACGAATTTTTTCCCTGTCATACTTATGACACTTCTATGACGATAATTGTGACAAAACCTGGTATCATCATAGATGTGGTGGGCTCCTACTTCTATGACAAAAAATCATGACAAAAATGGGCTTTTCGTCCTGGGTGGGCCGGAGACGTTGTTGCATGACATTCTTTGGGTAGTCCATGACGAAAAAAACCGTGGTAGAAGCGAGGACACCTTCCCGGTTACGGTGGGTGGTCGGGGCCGAGCGATGCGCGTTTCTCTCGTACGTACACACATGTGTGCGAGGCGTTGGGCTTTAACTGAACCTGAGCGAGGCATTGGGCTCTAACTGAACCCGAGCGATTGCATTGTAGGATACGTGTTACTGAACCCGAGTGATCGATCGATCCCTTGCTATTAACTGAACTCGAGTGATTCCTTCGCTACTGCTGCTAACTAAAGCCGATCAAACACTGCTGCCTCCTTCGCTGGATGAATAGTGAGTGTTGTTGAGGGGGTTTGGATGAACAGTTCCTAGTGGGGGGTTGGATGAACAGGAACCCGTGGTAGTAGAGGCTGTTACCGCTGGATAAACAGTACCCTGATCGATCAAGCCGGTGGATGAACAGGACCCCGTGGAGGGCTAGTTGAATAGTACACTAGTGCAGAACCGGGCAATAGCACCGGTTCAGTAACCGACACTATAGTGTGGGCACTAAAGGCCCACCCCCCCTTTAGTACCGGTTCAGCACGAACCAGTGCTAAAGGGCAACCACATGGCATGAGCCAGCTCCGGGGGCAGGGAGCCCTTTAGTACCGGTTGGTGACACCAACCGGTATTAAAAGGTTGGGGGTTTTGGGTTTATGATTTCTTTTTCATTTAATTTTGTGTTTTCCATTTAATTATTTTTCGTTTTCTGGTATTTTACGATACTACATATTGTACACGTTATGCATATATATAAATAGAATTTCTAGTAGAACCGATCATATATATATATATCATCGAATGTCTCACAACCACCATTAATTCACACATATATACACACATGTATATATATACATATACATATACACAATTAGCTACCTATATACAATTTCTCCTAATAGGTGCCTTCGGAGCCAGTGGCATTAGCCTAATTGGTGCCTTCGGAGCACGATGACAATTGGAAGTGGTTCATGGAGGCGGTAGTGGGTAATAGTATTCTCCTTTGGGATCTATGACCTGGTCGAGCAAAAATCCCGCTATTTTCTCTTGAATTGCTTCTATGCGCTCCTCTGTTAGCAGCTTCTCCCGGACCTCTCTGAACTGTTAAGAAGAAGATCAATATGCATGTGTATTAGTTGTGTGCCTAGATATCGATAATGGTGTAAAAATTGTGAATAGTGTTCTGACAAACGTACCCAGTCCTGTCTTTGACATCTGCTCCTTTCGGACACCATCATGCGAATGTTCTCGCAAGCGTAGTATGCACACAGATTATTCCCCGGCACCTGCTTCAGGGCCTTTACGAGAATGGAATTTGATCAAATAATAATTAATCAAGCATGATAATTAAAGAGATGGCAGCTAGCTAGCTAGTACTACTTAATTACTTACCTTGGGTCGATACCATTTCAGCTTTTGTTTCCATTGGCCTGGAGTGACGCTAATGAACTTTGCCCAAGCCTTGCCCTCCGACAAAGAAAATGAATAAAGGGGTTATTAAATAGTTCATATCAGGAAATGACAAACTAAATAGGCCGAGATATAGTTAATAATGATTGAAATTACCTGTTGACTATCCCAAACAAGATGGTGTAGTCGCATGCTTTTTTAAGTAGTGATTCCAGTATTTCAACTGTTCCTTCATCAACTTTAATGATTACCAAGATCCAGTGAAATCTTCATGCACACACGTTTTCATGTCTTAATTAAGCGGGCATATGTAAGCAAAAACATGTAGCTAGCTAGTAGGCAAAAATAGAATTTGTAGTACAAGACAGTGTGACTCACTCGAAGTTGTAAGGAAGTAGTATATCTTCATTGGTATTGAGGCGCTTGAAGAACTCTAGCATGCTTTCCTCTACACTTTTTTCATAATATGCATCTAATTTCCATGTGTACTCATTAATGGTATTTGGGTCAATGAACTCAATGCCATAGCATCCACCTTTTTTCATTTCATACATCTTCATCCTGCATAATACCACAGAAAAGAATATAGTGAGGATAATTACAGGTAATGATTGATCAAAATGATCACTACAACTAGCTTGAGACTTAAATTACAGAAAGAAATCACTTACAGACAATAGCAACTGACGATAGATTTGTCAAGTGCGTCTTGATTGTACAACTGAAATAGTTCTGAATACTCAACGGACACAGCTTTCTCATGGAAGTAATGATCCTTCTTGACATTCACCATGAGGGACTCTCGATTGGAAATCTTGGTAATGTCCATGTACCATTGATGCAATTCATACATTCTCGTTGGGAGCTTCTTGACCTTGTCTGGCTCGACCAAAGGTTGGCCCCGGACATATTTTCGTTTTATTTCCTCCTCTCTAAGCAGAGACATGGGCTCGACATCGAGGAGTTGTCCAACAGTGATCATGAGCCTTTTAGCCTACTCAATATGCTCCTCGGTTATTACCACATCGCCCAGCCCGGGAACATTAACGGTTTGCCCACAATAATATTGGGCGTGCGTACTCTCATGTGTTGTTGGCACAACAAGCGGGGGGATTGATTGCGCCGCCTGTTCTTCCAGATGGGGAACGGTTTTACCGCTCCTTTTGCCAGCTGATTTGCTCGAGCTCTTGCTCGCCTCTTTCTGTAGACGTGATCGATTTAACTTCCTGAGGTGGCGCTCATAGTCTGTGTCAACAGGCTTGGGAGCTGGTGGTCTAGCCATACGAATGAAGTGGTCAATCTTTTCCTCAGGCACTTCCTCCCTTGGCAGCGGTGGCGGTTTTGGTGCAAAATGGGCTTCCACCTCGGCGTTCGATATGGCTGCATTTTCCTCCTCGGACTTGTCGTAAGGCCTCTACAGAAGAGGCGCGAGGCTGCTTGGACCATATTGAAATCGCTTGCCTCCGTCTGTACCTCCAGTACTAGTTTAATGTTTCCAACATCTTCTTGTGCAGTTCCACTAAAATATATGGTATCTTCAAAGAAGATCCCTGTTTGCACAAGTAGAGATAATTACATATTACATTAAGAGTGGCATCAAATCAGTGGCAAAACAATTGCTCGTTCCAGCCATAGCAATAAATTAAGATGCAAAACTATATCATTACTTGTGTCATCATAATTCCAGTGCTTCATTACAGCACCGTGAGTTGATTTTTGTTTTTCTTTCGCTTGTTCTTCCCCCTCAACACTTGGTTCAATAATAGACAAGCTTCGCCTTCAATGTAATATTTGGCATGTCAATTAGGGAGCATAAGTATAGTACTAAACTTAATTTTCTAATGAAAGTGGCAAAATACAGGCCAGCAGTTGTGAAATATCCTTATCTTACCTCAATGGGATATTACGGTGCACATACAGATTGGAAGTCTTGTCACCATTTGTGCAGTTCACTAAAATCAAGCAACATTATCGTACAACTAGCACAACATATGAAAGCACACTGCAGAATCATGTGAAAGAAGGGTATTACTGACCTCTCATGATGCAGAATTCAAACAACTCACAAGAAGAAGATCTGAACCAAATTCGTCTTAATGAATAGGAAGTAAGATCTCCTCTTGTGCAGTTCAACAAAGGTCAAGCAATCAAGAAACGTTGTCAGTGTGACATTTGGGTTGAACTGCACAAAACACTCTTAAAACAAAAGTGTTTTGTGCAATGCAACAAAAGGTCACAATGGCAACGAGGTGAAGTAGATAACCCTGTTTACACAGAGGTGCAAAGGAAACAATTAGTGGTCAATAATGGTGGATGACACAGAAGCCAACAAAAAGAAGCATCTACCTTATGTAAATGGGAAAGAAAGCAAGACAGTAGCATTTCTCAAATAGTGGCATTGATTAATATTAACATAGAGATTATATTAAAAATAAAATTTGTTAAACATGTAATTTGCTTTTAACTGTGGCATTGCATCAATTTTCCAGCGATATTATTAGAGGGTGTTTCTTTACAGGGACATTTTGGTGTAGGGACTAAAAAAACCCGTGTAAGTCCCATCTAAACCAAACAAGAGGGACTTTTAGGGACTAAAAGTGGGCATTTGGGACTAAAGAAAGAAGACCCTGAGGGAGTCTTTTTGGGACTTTTTCCAACAGTTGCCCCTGCCACGCGTCGCACCTTGTCTCTATTAGTTCATTACTAGGGGTAACATGGTCTTTTCGCATGTCATTTAATAACCTCTAGTCCATGTTTAGTCCCCGGAACCAAGCAGGTAGGGACTAGGGAGTTTTTAACCAAACATGGCCTTAGATTAACAACAGCTAATGAGTTGCACGGGACAGTGGATGCACCAGCACCATGTGCATCTATCGATGTACTGTGGTCATGCATAGTCTGTTGCAACAAAGAACAAA
This sequence comes from Triticum urartu, assembly GCF_003073215.2. Classification (NCBI taxonomy): domain Eukaryota; kingdom Viridiplantae; phylum Streptophyta; class Magnoliopsida; order Poales; family Poaceae; genus Triticum; species Triticum urartu. Next base: position 205,174,971 of record NC_053025.1, on the reverse strand, counting down.
CAACCAAGGAGCATATTTTTATTGGACCCAGTTTTGTTATCTTTAGACACCTTTCCCTATGTGAGCGTAGCAAATCTAGTCCTGCTCAAACTCTATAGCCTTGTCCCTTCCTTTCCTTTTTGAACTAGTACTTTCGCCCCTTCTTTACTCTTTGAACCACGTCCTAGATTTATGCGATACAACTTTCCCCACTACTTTCCCCCATTCCTTTCCTCATTGAACCATGTCCTAGATTCATGCTATACAACTTGCCCCCTTCATTTCCTCTTTGAACCACGTCCTAGATTCATGCTATATACAACTTTTCCCACTACTTTCCCCCACTCCTTTCCTCTTTGAACCACGTCCTAGATTCATGGTATACATGCAGCTAGAGCAATGCATGTGGAGTAAGTAAATTATGCCTTAAGGTTCTAGGGGTGTGGTTCAGTGGGCGATGGGACGACGGGGAAGAAGAAGGGGTCGGAAGCCCTCCCACGCCGCCGCTGGGTGGAAAGTGAACAGCTGCGCCGGTAGTCCCTCGCCGACGGCGACATCATTAAGCCTCCTTCCCTTCCCGGCGGACGGATCATGCCCGCTCTTTCAGCAGTAGTGAGGGGAGAGAGAGGCCAACGAAGTCTTGTTTAGATCTGGAGAGGGTGAGAGAGTGTGAAGAGAGCAACTATAAGCGCTGAGGCTCCAGCGGGAGAGGGCGAGAGAGTGTGAAGAAGCAACTACAAGCGCCGAGGCTCCAGCGGGAGAGGGCGAGAGAGTGTGAAGAGAGCAACTACAAGCGCTAAGGCTCCAGCGTGTATATATATATACTGGAGAGAGAGTGTGAAGCGTGCAAACCCTAGAAAACATTTTGACCAGTCAAAGAATCCTCCTGGCACAAATTATGCTCAAGTTTGATGAGCGAACAGGCTAACCAGCTACACAACCCTCCCGTTATGTTCAACGAGAGGGAAATAACCTTTTATACATTCCTGCATTCGTGTGACAAGCATGCCGTGTTTTTTTGTGTGTGTGTGGGAGCCATTGGGATTTCAATCATAATCGTGTCATGTGGCTTTGGTGGTAAGACTATCCACAGTGGTGCAGAAATAATGCAGCCTTAGTCACCTTACCTCTCTCCACGTAGTACGTTGGGTCCCACCAGTCAGAGGGTGAAAAAACAAATTAATAAGAAAAATTAAAAGCGCGAGCGGTGTTTCTTACCTCACACATCTCGCTACTACTCGGGGACACTGTCCAATTGATCCCTCTGTTCGCTCACGTACTATTTCAAGTGAATCCTTATTATAACATGAACACAAATTTTGGGCACTTGTATTCGACTTAAGTCAGTGTGCCACCGTATCTCGTATACATACTACTCCCTCCGTCTAGGTGTAATAAGTCACGTTAGAAGGTGCAACGGGACCAAGGTGTGTGCGTGTGTGTGTGTGTTTAACAACATGTGTGTGTTTAACAGCATGTCTGTGTTAGAGAGAGCGATAGATCAACCTACTACTACAGAGGGATGTTGTGTAGTGTATGATTTTAGCCGTGAGAGTCGGTGCATCCTCTCGTTTCCGGGCGTGACCTATAGGGACATGCGGACAGCTACCACACCCGCTCCTGACCAGCCTGGCCCACCCAAAGCCCCTCCATCGCCCGCGCGCACTTCCCGCCCGAAACGGACAGCGCCGCTCCATAGAATCGGTGCCGCATTCATGCCCGGGCAGAGCGGACGTGACCTCTCACCGGTGCAAGAGTGATGGTTGCTTCGTCCGTCCAACTTACTGTTGGGTCTATGTGATTTGACGGCTCATTGGTCTTTATTACTGAGGTGGTAGGACTGCTGGATGCCCCACTCTTTCGGCGAAAGGAGGTACTACTAGTAGATTACAATTTTCTCCATTCTTAAAGTGGAGGCATGCAAGAGCAGTGAAAACACACAGGCTCAGTGATTACATGGCCCACCTCACACTATCACCGTGCGACACCTAACTGCATGAAAATGTGGTAGCCAAACTAAATAAATTCCCATCATCATTTAGATCATCCCACGTAAGTAGAAAAGATCAGCCAACTCCTACTGCATAATGGGATTATATTTTTCTTTTTGACATGTTAATGGGACTTAAAAGCTCACTTACATGCATGCTACCGGTGCATGCTTGCATGTAGACAGGTTGATGTGATTTAAAACCCACTCACATGCATGTGCCATGGTATTCCTGCATGCTTGCATGTGGCTTAGTGTGGAGCCTCTCAACGTCTAGATCAGACGGCTATTATGGACTGATTTACTTCATCTAACGGCTACATCAATTTTGATGATGTGGCTCAAGGAGAGGATAGAGAATTCCTAGTAGTGGGGGCTAGCTATTACTAGTAGATAAGTCTTTGTAGAGATTCCACTACATACGGAACAAAATGGATGAATCTACACTTAAAATGCATCTATATACATCCGCATGTGGTTCATGGTGAAATCTCTACAAAGACTTATATTTAGGAACGGGGGAGACGGCGTACTAAGCAAGCTTCTCCTCGTTCTGTGAGATGACGGGACACATCAAAAGTACTCCAGTGTATAGAGCCTTGCCTCTAAGGTAGGCCCCACATGGTTTGCCTCTTTTTTAACATAATACGTCAAGTCGCAATTGTTTGTTCACCCGTGGTAGATGATCCTCCCTCCACCAAGTGGACAACCAGTACATGTGCCAAATTACCACATGGGCTGCCTTTTTCGTACAGAAATGAGCTCCATCGTGTACCCGCGCGGGTGTGGTTGGGAAAGAGACGGGAGTACGTGCGCCGTGCATGCACCTCTTCTCTTCGTGCACGTCCCCCACCTATGTGGGTGTGTGTGAGAGATACAAACCGCGTTCATGAGTGTTTTTTGTTTTTGGGGGGGGGTGGGGTGGGGGTTGATTTCGTGAATTATTTGTGGGAATATGTGTCGATGACATCTCAAACAAAATTTTGCATGCAATGTGTGTGAAATGGAGGCCTATCCATATCATACATAGAGGGTCGGGCAATCCACAAGAAGAGAGGGAGGGGTCATAGCTATCGATAGAGTCGAAGAGAGGATCAAGTGGGTGGGTGTGAGATCGATGAAGAGAGCCATCGAAATTGTGTGTGTGTGCAAGTCAAAGATATAGGGCGACTGGCGTACCGGAACGTTAGAGGGCACATGTCAAGTTTGTGTGTGGCAGGGAGACATGACTAGAGCGCTTGATGTATCGGTGTGTGTGGGGGGGAGGGGTGGGGGGAGGGGTAGGCAGAGGCCTAACTATAGAGGTAGAACGACTCGTATATGTGTTGAGAAGGAGAGACCCAGCTATGTCTTGATGGAGATCGGTCGACATCCATACATAACGGAAGGACGGGAAATATGTTGGGACAAAGAGAGAGAGAGGAGAGAGAGAGGGAGGGAGAGGGGTAGAGTGCTGGATGGGTGATGGAGTTGCTTCTCGAAGATGGTGGGAGAGGCCTACTAGACAAACTGAGGGTGGAACTACAATGTTATCAATAAGAGTGGGGATGTGTTTCTGTGTGTGCCTGTGCGTTATAGATCTGTCCGGACGCATCCATGGATGATGAAGGGGAACCATGTGTTTGGTAAGCAAACCTAACTAGATCGGTAGATCAATTGTTGTTTGTCGGAGGAAGGGAGAGACACAACTATTGAGGTAGATCGATTGACGTGTGGGTAAAAACGAGTTATAAGGACCTAGATAGCTATATGTATAGCGAGAGATCGGTTAGTGTACGTCCATTTGTTATAGGCAAATAAGGCCCAGCGAGACGGATAGACAGAGAGAATGGAGCTAGGAGGTGGTGCGAGAGGCCCAACTACTAGCTAGATAGGGGGAGGAGTGTGCGGTTGTGAGATCGATGAAAAGAGGGGCGAGAGTTTACACGTGTGTCTGAGCGTATGAGAGACACGAGGCAAGGACACATAAAGGAGGAGATTGAAGGTGTGTGTGTATGTTGTAGGCAGACATCGCTGGAGAGGTTTATCGATCGGTGTGTTTCGGAAAGGAGTTGTGGAGACTCTGGGAGAATGACCTCAAGAAAAAAATGAATGTGCCCGGTGTATAGAATGCCGAGGGAGGGGGAGGGCGAGGAGGGCGTGTGCATGCACGAGAGAAAGTTAGTGGTAGCTACAAAGGTTAGAGGATTGTGTGGGTGTAAGAGACTAACAAAGATCATAATTTGATATGAAACGGACTCATATATTTGAATAGGAGATCATAGTGTTTTAGACATTGCATGCATGAATATAGCGGTGATACACGTGCTGTGCACATGTTATACCATAATGTGATAATGCATGGCGTTTGCAACTCACAGCTAAATGCCAAACAATCTAAACCATACTATACATCAAACAATCTCACATTTTATTTGAATTTGTGATAATGTGTGGCGTTTGCAGCTTACAACTAAATATCGAATAATCTAAACAATACTATATATTGAACATTCTCACATTTTATTTGAATTTGTGGTAATGTGTGGTGTTTGCAACTCACATCTAAATACTTGTAGGCGTAGGGGGCGGGGCACCATACATAATGTGATAAACACATTATACATATGAGACATGGTTTAGATTATGAAGATCTAGCTAGAGCTAGAAATGTAATGTGATTTGAAATCAAAATAAAGTGGATTCAAAAAATCTACTTCGAGTTCATATAGTACACATAGTTCATATGGAACTCGAGACTAATCATGTGCTGTGCTGTGAAGATAATACACAAACGATGGTTTAACTTGACAATAATGATGATTGTAGATCTTATTAAAATAGAGAAACGAATTCAAATGCTTTGACTTCACAACAATCATTACTGTAGATCTTATTCAAATAGTGAAACGAATTCAAATTTAGTTCATATTGAAGCGGTAGTATATACGTTTGGAATGCACTAAAACGTTCATTTGAGTAGTAGGTTGCATGCATTATACACGTAGCGAAATATTTTAATTGAACATAACATGAATTCAAAGTTTTGAATGACATTTGTAGTGCGCATTGATTTGGTACAGTACACGTTAGGCTTGTCCGGAAATTTCAACCCGCGCCTTGTTAGCCCGAAATATTTAAGATATATATTTGCCTCGTTGTGCTCTGACAACTCCCTCCATCTCAACCCACGCCTTGCTATTCCGAAATTACAACGCGCGCGAAAACTCCCACCTCCCGTGAAATCCCGACACGCGAAATGCCCGTGGTACCCCTGAACCGAAAGAACCGCCACAAATTGGTGGGGGTACTTTTGTAACTTACCCCACATTTCGGACAAGCGCGTCTCTAAGCCATGGTTCCCACTGCCATCCCATCCGCCCACCCATTCGTACACCGAGGCCGCGAAAACCCGCGACGAAACCCCACACCCTGCTCCGTCCACCACCCAGCCGGAGCCTCTTCCCCAACGACGTCATCCACAGCAACACCTCGACGTCCCTCATCCACCGTATCGGATGAGGATCTGTCGTCGATCTCATCGTCCCGCCGGTTCAGCCACCCCGTCCTCCACCTCCAAGGAGCTGCCCCGACATTCCCCTCGTCTTTCGCGCCACCTCCATTCCCACACCGCCATCTTCACCCGCACCACTGGAAGAGCACCATCATCACCATTTCCTTGGATGAAGCTGCAGCCTAATCGGTGCCACCAAAGAGGTTTTACACTAATCGCCGCATTTTCTTCTTGATCCGATTTCACGGTGCTGCCGGCGCTCGGTCCCGAGCCGACACGGCGCGGCTCCATCCACGTCGGCGTCGCCGGCCACTTCCTCCACGGCATCGCTCCCTCGGCGACGACATCTACATCAGTAGGAGCTGCTGCTGCTTTAGCTCTCGCTCGCGCTGCTGCTCTGCTCTTGCTCTCGGTCCCCTTCCAGGTCTGCTCTTGCTATTGCTCTTGCTCGCGCTGCTGCTCTCGCTCTTGCTCTTGCTTGCGATGCTGCTCCGATTTAGCTACACTTCAGTCGACTGAATCGACTTTTGGGTCAGTCGATTTTCAGGGGGTGGGGAGGGCTCGCCGGGGTGAAGGAAGAACCAGCCGCAGCGGGGAGGGGGGCTTACCGGAGAGGTATCCCACTATCTATCTTAGGGTTCAGGATGGGGGTGGTGGTCGCCGGCGGTGGCGGGGCGTTGGCGGGGCGGTGGCGTGGGGATCACCGGATAAAAAGCTCGGCATGGGGGGCTAGAGGGATGGCCGAGGCGGCGGCGGACCGGCGGTGGGGAGTGTTTTTGGGGCGGGCGGGGCGGCGCACCGCCGGCCGCGGGCGGCGGGGGACTGCTGTTTGGCCAGTGGTGGCTGGCGGCTCAGGGGGGTGGAGGTTGAAGATGAACCGCAGGCCCTTGATTTCGTATCCAATGGCTGCAAAATTGACTGACTAGAGATGAAAAAGTCAGTCAACCGACGTGTAGCCTCACCTTGCTAGTGCGTTCAATTTCGACAGCAAAATTCAGTTTCGACAATTAAGTTCAGTTTCGATAGTTAAGTTCAGAGATGAGCGGCTGATGTATTTTACATCTAGCACTTTGTGGTTATGTATTTTACGTCATGTATTGGAGATGCTATTAGAATTCCACTCAGGTTAACATTGTTCGTTGTCTCTCTTGTCTTGCTTCAGCGTCAGTGTCGTACAACTCACTGGAGCTGCTCCAACGACGAAACCCTCCATCACAGCGGAGCAGTACCTCAGGCTCCATCTCCAGACGCCTAAGATCTTCTTCCCCTCTTCCGACAGCAAAGTCAGCCGAAGCATCCTCACCGGCCAACCGAATCACGCCGAGATCGACATGGCTTCGCCAAAGAGGTTGTACACTTGTTGCATCTCTTTTTTTACTCTACATGTTATATATATTGTCCACTGAGCACACGGATTTGTTCCTTTAGTGTCTCCTTGAAAGAAAAAAATGTAGGAATTTTAATTTTCACTTGTCCTCCTTTTCAAATTCCTATTCATGAATTCCACTCAGGTTAACATTGTTCGTTGTCTCTCTTGTCTTGCTTCAGCGTCAGTGTCGTACAACTCACCGGAGCTGCTCCAACGACGAAACCCTCCATCACAGCGGAGCAGTACCTCGGGCTCCATCTCCAGACGCCTAAGATCTTCTTCCCCTCTTCCGACAGCAAAGTCAGCCGGAGCATCCTCACCGGCCAACCGAATCACGCTGAGATCGACATGGCTTCGCCAAAGAGGTTGTACACTTGTTGCATCTCTTTTTTTACTCTACATGTTATATATATTGTCCACTGAGCACACTGATTTGTTCCTTTAGTGTCTCCTTGAAAGAAAAAAATGTAGGAATTTTAATTTTCACTTGTCCTCCTTTTCAAATTCCTATTCATGAATCACAAGACTAAGAGATAGTAGCATAATAGCATTATAACTGTACATTTTCTTGTGGTTTGACTTAATCTCACCATGCTTCTTTGCATCCTGTGATCTTCCAATTGTTGTGAATCAAACACCCAGATTGGCAGAAATCCTATGTTTTTAAATTCTCTGTTTTGCACGTGCATTCCTATCCTATTCCTGTCTATTTCCTATCTGTGCATTGTTGGAATCCTCCAATTCGAACGAGCCCTTACAGAATTACTTCTCTTACAGATAGTTGTCAAAGAAAACCTTGTGTGGTTTGTCCCGCTCCTGCTGCGCCGTCGTCCACCCCAGCTCAGCTGCTCCAACGACAGAAGGGTCCAGCACAGCAGGGATCCGGCCTCCAGCCTATCTTTTGCCGCCTCAGATCTTCTTCCCCGCTGTTGGCAGCCATGAAAACTGCATTACCATCATCAACCGAGCAGATGACCTCGAGGACTACACGGGTCCGCAAGAGAGGTCGCACTCTTTCGTGTCTGCTTACGTTATGCACCGCTTAACATTACATGCTACTTTATCGTCCTGTTCACCGATTAGACTTTGATTAAGATCCAAACTAATGGTCAAACTTGAGTTTTTAAATGGTTGTGGGGTACATATCAGGGCTGCTATCAATAGTATCTATCTACTATCTGGTTAATCTCCAGTGTCTACTATGAGTTTCATGTTGGGTGTGAAACAAATAGTAAAGAAGCCATTATCTGTATTTTCTGACTGAAGCCATTATCTGCCTGCTATTATTGGTTTTGGGTCTATACACAGGTTGCTACCATCACTCTGGATTTCTGAATGCACTCCTTACATAATCTCACTATGTTTTATTCCTATGCATGATAGTTATTGTAAACAATGGAACTGAACATGTAGAGCAAAAGAGACGAGCCTTGCGTGGCAATAAAATTTCAGGCAGACGTCGCTCCATGGTAGGCGCAAAGGCAACCCCCCCTCCATGCATTTCGGATTGTAATCGAGAGGAAGATATCTGTTCTGAGGAGGATTCAGAAGGAGAAGACAACTCCTATTTACCCCCTAAGGTCTTCGCTCTAACTTGGCATGCTGATGTTGGTTATATCATGCATATGGTGTCTTGCATTGCTTACTTTATACATCAAATATGTCATCTACTTAGTTTAGACATCCTTTGTGCGAATGCCATCTGTTTAGTTTATTCATCGTTTACGTGAATCATGCAACGCCATCTTGTTTAGCCAGGCATCATATATGTGAATTTTGCAATGCCATCCTGCTTAGCCTGTCATCTTATATGTAAATTATATCAGGCCATCCTTTATTTTTCATTACATATTACATTTTTCAACAATGTTAGTACATTCAACTGCTCTTCGTGTGCATCAACCATTTGACACGGTGATGGCAAATTCTGGAGTGAAAACAAGGTCTTCAGAGCAGACTATGCTATCCGACGAAGTGCATATCTCGTTGGTTACGGATAGCTCCTCAGAGGAGGATTCAGAGACAGATGACCAATCCTATTCCCCCCCCCCCGCGAGGTGTATGCTCTAACTTGGCAGGGTTATGTTGCTCATATCGTGTGTATGGTGTCTCGCATTGCTATGTCATTTGATTAGTTTAGACATGCTTTGTGTGAATGCCACCTGTTCAGTGTCTAATTACTATATATGTGAATTATGCATTGCCATCTTGTTGCAAGACATTATATATGTGAATTATACAATGCTATCTTGTTGCAAAGGCATTATATATGTGAATTATGCAATGCCATGTTGTTTAGCCAATCACCATGTATGTGAATTATATCATGCTATCATTTTTTTGTATTACGTGTTCCATTTGTCGACAACGTTTGTATATTCAACTACTCTTCCTGTGCATCAGCCATTTGAAGCGGTGATGGAAGTATCTGGAGTGAAAACAAGGTATTCAGAGCAGACATCTTGCTAGTTACAGAGAGCTCCTCGGAGGAGGATTCAGAGAATGATGACCAGTCCTATTTCCCCCCTGAGGTCTATGCTCAAACTTGGCAAGGTTATATTACCCATGTCATGCATGTTGTCTTGCATTGCTTAGTTTTTACATCATATATGGATTGCCATCTGCTTACTTGCTTACTATATAAATCATATATTTGAATTATATCATGCCATCATGTTTACATAGTACATACACATCATCTATCTGAATTATGGCATGGCAACCCATTTAATAAAGACATCATATAGTTATATCATCTCATCCTGTTTAGTGTTTACATTCATCATATTTTGAATTATGGCATTCTATCCGTGAATGTATGTGAATTATGGCATGCCAACCTATTTAATAAACACATTATATAGTTATGTCATGTCATCCTGTTTACATAGTCTCATATTTTGAACTATGTCTTTCCATCTTTTTTAGTTAGCCATCATAATGTGAAATTGTGTCGTGCTATCCTGTTTAGTTAGCCATCATATATGTGAAATTGTGTCATGCTATCCTTTTTGGTTAGACAACATAAATATGAATTATTTCATGCCCTCTTTTATTCCCCACTATCCATTGCACCTGTCTATCATACAATGTCTATACTTTCAATTACTTTTCTTTTTTATCATCCATTTGAATTGGAGATCATGATGGCAGTATCTAAGGGAGTACCAACATAGTCTTCAGAAAAGATAGTGCTACCAGTTGATGCAGATAGAACCACGATTGTACTTGCCCAAGGACCAGATCCACCACACATAACCCAGACTCTCGCAGATTGTACCCCTACCCAGTTGGACAGAGAACCAGCTACACCCCTTCTAACCCTAACCCCGACAGATAGTAACCCAGTTCCAGTTGACACAACACCGTCTCGACCACAGAGCACCCAAACACGAGCAGTTAGTAAGGGAACTGCAGTGCCCAAAGCACGAGGACCACCACTCCGAATCCCAACTCAAAGCTTAAAGGAGAAGAAGATTTGTTCTCAGCTCAGGTTCTGTAGCTATGGTTCATACTCCTTTGCTCTTGCATTACTGTATTTACTCATACCAACTATTTTCAAATTTGAAGGATGGAATTGAAACTCCAATGGCGCAACAGGTATGTTTTAAACCTGTTTCTTTAACTGGTTTGCTGTTGTAACCTGCTCTATGTTGATTTCAGATTCAATTGAATAAACAGTTATGTTCTCATGTCATGCACATTACAAGTGTTGTTATTGCTCTATAGTTACCCACACTTATATTCTGTCTATTCTGCTTTGTCTTGAACAAATATTATTTGAACTATGTCTCTATCTTGATTTGGCAACAAAAACTAGAATGATATAGACCATAAAGTGACCATGGTACATAGATATATGTTTTTTTCATGTTGTTATCCTGTCCACTTTACTACTGAACTCATTTACCAAAATGAGTTTCATATACAACATGGTAAAAATGTGATGTGTCTTCTTGTTTCTCTTTTAGAATGCGGACAAAATATTGGAGAACAGTACCGCGTTATCCAATGGTATAGGAAGTAATGCAGATAAGGTTCAAGATAGTGAGACATCCCTGTTGGTCTCCAAGAAAGCTGATAAAAACTATCTTGACGACAGTGAGGGAACCCAAAAGTCCTATCTTCATGTAGTGTTTGAGTTACTGGCCACTACTGCTGGCACAAGCTCTTCGAACTCGCTGCCTGAATCAGTTTGTCTTCTTGAGTCTCAACTTCAAGTTGAAAGACATCGATCAGATGTGCTGCGACAGGAAGCTGAAGGACTGAGGAAGTCCCTGCAGAATTCAGATGCATATTTTCTGGTGCAACAGCAAGCGCTAGAGGATTTAAGCGCCAAACAAGAGAAGTTAATAAGCTTGCTAAGCATCTTGCCAGCATTATGGGTACCCAGGATATTGTTTCTTGAGATCTTCTGAAGTGGTTTTAGTTCTGGATTTGTTTTGCTGCGGCGTTTATTTGTGTTGGTCGCCAACTTTGACAACCAGTGTATATGATATGCTGCTTTGTTCCCTATATTTGCACTGGTGGCGAACTTTGATGCCAAGTGGATGTAATATGTGTAATAACCATGATAGCCTAGCGTTAGTTGCTTGCTTATTTATTTCCTTGTTGTCTTGTTTATTTGTTTGCTTGTAGCCATTGCAGTTCTTTTTCCGTGGTTAGCTAGTGGCTGCAATAACCTATTTTTTAAAACTAGGCCACAATAACCATGGGCTAATATTTACTATAGTGACACTGGGCCTCCTACTGGCCGTAGAAATAGTGGGCCTTCTACGGTTCATAGAAACAATGGGCCTTCTACGGGCCATAGAAACAATGGGCCTTCTGCGGGCCGTATCATCAATGGGCCTTATACGGGTCGTACGATCGATTGGCCAAACATGGGCCAAATAGACCGCATTATGGCCATAAACGGGCTAGAGTTGGAATCGTCCATTCATGGGCCAACCATAATGGGCCATCGTTAATAGGCCGTATCTGATGACGATATGAAAACGGCCCAACGTATTAACGGACCACAAATGGGTCGACTGTAACCACGGGCTAAATTTGGCCCACAAGAAGAAAATGACAGTAACGGGTCGTAAGTAAACGGATGCTGGAAATGAGCCCAAGAATAAATGGGCTCTGAGAAGGCTGAAAGATAACATGGGCTGGAAGCGGCCCAACGGAATAATGGGCCGTTAATGGGTACAAAGTGATACACTGTTCATGACGGGCCAGTTTCACCACGGGCCGTTAATGGGTGTAAAGTGATAAACTGTTCATTATGGGCCAGTTTCACCACGGGCCGTTAATAGGCCAAGAGTTACATAAGGCCTCATATGGGCCGAAAGACGTCATGGGCCAGAAGTGAAAACGGGCTGGAATCATATTGGGTGGCCCAGATGACGCTACTGGGCCTAATTCGGATAGGGCGTAATGGGCCTTGGGTTAGCAGGCTGTAAATGGGCTATATGCGAACAGGCCGTTAACAGGGTTTACATGGGCCGGCCCGCCACCTTTTGACCAAGTCAAACGGGCCTTTTCACAGGAATGGGCCTTTGTTGGGCCGTGCCACGTGTCGACGTATCATAGGCGCCTTCTGTCCAATGAGTGGATGACATCTGTCCCAACGATGAGCCGACACGTGTTTCCTCCAGCCAATGATGATTTTACATGTGGAAAATCCCCATTGGTCGGGGCTGTTAACGGGTTATCGGATCCAAAACCCGACCCGATAGCTTAACAGCATTCCGTTACGGTGGATGCCATGTGTCGATCACCCTTGACGAAAGCACTTCTGTGACGCGGGATTTATCGTCATGGAAGTGGACACTTCCGTGATGATAATTTTGGTAATGTCATGGAACACTTCTACGACAGCGCAGGTATGACTATCTTGATTCTGTCATAAAATCGTCATGGATGTACATGCATGACAGAAAATGCGACCTACTGTGACAAACACGTATCATCACGGAACTGTGTTTTTTTGTAGTGATTGGTCCTCGACCCAATCATCGACAGGTTCCATCTCACGCGCGTCCTCATGGACAGCGGTAGCAGCCTTAATTTGCTTTATTAGGACACCGTCCGCAAAATGGGTATAGACTCATCAAGGATCAAGCCCACTAAAACTACCTTCGAAGGAGTAATACTCGGCATAGAGGCCTGTTGCACATGATCCATAATGCTGGAAGTAGTCTTCGGTTCACCGGATAATTTCCATAGCGAAGACATGATCTTCGACATTGTCCCCTTCCACAGCGGCTATCATGCATAGCTCGGACGGACCGCTTTCGCCTGTTTCAATGCAATCCCGCACTACGCTTATCTAAAGCTCAAGATGCCCGGACCACGTGGCGTTATAACAGTCAATGGCAACATGAAGCGCTCCCTCCATACTAAGGAGCATACCGCGGCCCACGCAGCCAAGGCATAGGGTGGCCTCATCAAGCCGAATACTACATCGGCAGTCAAGCCCGTGGACAATGTCAAACGAGTCCGATCTACCCTGCAAAAGGACAGTCCGGCTCGTCCAGAGCTAGATTAGCAATCCAGCCTCCGTCAAACCCCAACTTGATAGAGGCATATGTACCACGCGTACATAACTACGCACTAAATATACCATGGGCAAGGAGGGAGGCCTACTAAAAATAAGGTCCACAATACGGTTCGACCCTATGCAGACCCTCATATTCTTCCTTCTTTCCTTGTTTTTCTTTTTCAGGTTCTTTACAACCCACACCACCCTTCTATGGTACTTAGGGTCCTCTCCTAGGCCCCTCATATACACCCAACCACTGATCCTCTCAAAGGACCATATACTACAGGGAAAAGTGACGTAGACGTGCGACAGAATGTCCAAAAAGATCTTCAAGATCATCTTTTCAAATTTAGGACCTGTATACAACTTTCCCTTGTTCTCGGCATGTAAAATGGTCTTGATGCTAATGGCATCCTCTATAAAAATATGTTTTGATGTTAGACTATAATGGAAACAGTTTCGCCCAACCTTGTTCGGTATTGGTTTACTTCTTAATCCGTTTTCCCACTTTATGTCCGAATTGGCATATACACCTTGGTGCGACTTAAATCGCCAGGGGCTCTATTTGAAGCCATATATATTTTTTTAACAATAGAAAGACCGAACACTCTCAGGGTATACTTTGGTATCCCGAATACTATATTATATGCATCGGCTCTGAATCACGTCTTTTGTCAATAGTTGGGTTGCCCGACTCCTGTGCTTGCTACCTTACGTTCCGTTTTTTTGGCTAAGGTATTAAAGGGAGAAGTACTGCGATTATGTTTCCGGCTGGCCCAGTTAAAATACCTCAGCAGAGAAGGCCGAAAACAGACTGTCTTGATGCAGCGAGAGCTGGTCAGCAATTCGGTGACTTACTAAATCCCTAGCGATTTCTTCCATGTTACACGAAGGACTGGCTTTTTCTAGCCAAGCGTTTGAAAGGCATCCAAGTTCGATAGCCGCATACGCACCAGGGGCTAGTTCTTAGTCCACCATCAAACTCCTATGGCTAAGTGAAAGTGCTAAAGCCGCATAGTCTGTTTGCCTGGATGACAACATAAATCACATCCTTTACGGACCAAGACATTGGGTCAAGAGTGATTACATGTTATTCTGAACACCCCAGTAGTATCTACGTGGGGGCCGAAGCCGACGACTATCAAACTTTCAGCCTAATAATATACGGCCGCACAGGAGAAAAGTAGTTTAGATAACTATATAAAATATATTACACAACCTTGTTTATAATACATTGTCTGGGTAGCCCGGACACATTCACTCGAACATGATGTCCTTTGAGCACTAGCCCTCTATCAAGTGGGCACCTTCCAAGACATCCTCAAAGTAACGCTCCAGTGTAGAGTGACCCTTGCCCCTGGGTGGACCCTTGACGGCCACAATGGCGGCCTTAATTTTTGCCCAGTGCATCTTGACACGGGAAAAGGCCATCCGCGCACCTTCTATGCATGCTGAGCGCTTCACGACCTGCCCTTGGGGAAAGGAGTCGTCAAGCCGCTTGGCCAAGCTGAAGTAGCTGCTCGGAATAGGTCTGGATGGCCATAGCTGAATTATGAGGTCCTTCATGGCCAAACCAGACATCCGATGCAGCTGTGCTAGCTGCATCATCTGGTTGTTCAGCAGTGCTGGTTGCTCCGGCGCCAAGTACTGCAACTAGAAGAGCTTCTCTGTCGTGTTCACTTCTTGGGCCCGGAAATACTTGGCGGCTTCGGCAGCACTCCTCGGGAGATCCGAAAAAGCATCTTGAGCACTCCACAGTCGATTTAGCAAATCACATCTTCGACCGCTGAATATACTCTATAAAAGAAAAGGCTTACCAGCCGCTATCTGTCCGGCTTGCTTGATCTCCTCGCGAGCCGCCCGGGACTCGGACCGTGCCTCCTTCGCAGCCTGAAGAGCCTTCGTGACTTCGGCCGCTTGGGCCTTCTTACTCTCCTCCAAGGACTCACACTTGTTGGCGGCTTCCTAGAGCGCTTGTTCTACTTCGGTCACCCTCGCCTTATACTAAATGCGGATGACCTTCTCGGCCTCTACATCCGTAGCCGCTTTCTCTACGGCTTCTTTGCTTGACCTCGCCTCCTTGGCTTCGGCAAGGGCATCCTTGAGGACCTCGACCTTGGTCGCGTTGCCTACAACCATTTGTTTGCATAGCGTCGCATGAGCATAAACTCTGAGTTTGCATTATAATTTAGGCTTGTAAAGGGGTCTCTTTCAAAAAGAAAGCATACCCTGGGCCTCATTGAACCGCTTGTTAATACGGTCAATCTCATTGTCAACCAGCTTCAGTTTCTGTTGGAGTTCGGATACTTCAACATCCCTAGCTGCAGCCGCCAACAGTGAAGCCTGTTTATCAAAATAAGATGAAGGCGTTATCTCCGGCAACTATTTGATCCTCTATCCGGCTCTATTTTCAAAAGACCCAAATAGAGTCCCAGGGGCTACTATCTATATACAGGCATCCCTTACCTCAAAACATGTTAACTAGCTAGTGAAAGGTTCATTCGTACCACTTTTGGCGGACTGAACTTTCTCAACCACCGTACCCATCAGGGTACGGTGCTCTTCCACAACGGAAGCACGTTGAAGCGCTTCCCTCAACGCATCAAGCGCCTCTGGATGGATAGAGGTCGCCGGTGGAGTCAACGCTCCCCTTTCCCTTGAAGGGGGCTGCTCACTCGACTTTGGAGCCATGTGGATCTCTAGAGTGGTATTCGGCTGGGGGGCAGACTAATCCGAGCCCCCATCATCAGTTTACATGGGCATAGTGACCCCCTTGTTTTCGGCAGCCAAGGCATTACCCTTTGGCCCCGCTTCAGCGGCCTTCCGCACCTCCCCTGGCCTGGAGAAGTCCTTTGGGACAACACCTCGGTGTCATCCGCAGCTCGTGGCGGAGAGGTTAGCGGAGGCATTTCGCTCTCCATCATCTCAGGCGCCAGTGAGTTTCCCGAAGACGGCAATTGTTGGGGGAGATCATGGGCCGGACTGAAAACACGTAGATGAAATATTATCCTACGATCTATAAAAGTCCAGATGTAGGTATAGTATCTTTAAATACTTATGATTCGGCCGGGGGCTTCGACCTGAGGCGCCGCTCGGGGATGACTTCGGCGTCCGATTCTGAATCATCTGAAAGGGAAATCCTCCCCTTGTTGGACGCCTCTGCTTCTAGGTCCGCGGACGCTGCCCTTTTCTTCTCTTCCTTAAGGGGAGAATTTCTCTCCTCCTCTTCCTTCTCATCTTCATCTCCTTCATGGGAGGAGAGAACCTCAGTGTCTTCGGACACAATGTCCAAAGTACCTTTATGGCAGAGGCCACTTCTGGCGTCCTTGGCCTTCTTCTTGGCCTTCTTCTCTGGTGCCTGGTACATCGCCGGTACTAGCATCTTCGTTAGCAGAGGAATAGCTGGGTATTCGGGCAGTGGAGCTGGACATTGATCCGCTCTGCTTTCTTCGTCCAGATCTGAAGGAGAAAAGGAAGTCTTAGCATACTCCTCGAATCTACAAGTAGAGGTTATGTTTGGAAATCTGAAAGCTTACTGGAGTGGCCGGGTGAGCGCAGTCGAGGCCGAGGTCTTCAGTCGTTCCCGGCCACGATTTCTGGGCCTTGAAAAGCAGCTTCCAGATTTGTTCATGCATCGTGCCGAAGAAGTGCTGCAAGGTCCGAGGGCTGGCCGGATTGAACTCCCACATATGGAGAGTCCGGCGCTGGCAGGGGAGAATCCAGCGAAAAAGCATCAACTGGATCACATCGGCGAGGCTGATGTTCTTCTCTATCACACCCTTGACGCGCTTCTGCAGCGTCATCACCTCGTCGGACGATGCCCAGTACAGACCCTTTTTAACCCATGATGTGAGCTACATTGGAGGCCCAGATTTGAACTCTGGAGTGGCGCCCATGTGCCATCGTGAGGTTCTGTGACATAGAACCACTCCTTTTGCCATCCCTTCACGGTCTCCATGAAGGCCCCCTGGGGCCAAGTGACATTGGGGAGCTTGCTCACCATGGCGCCGCCGCACTCCATGTGTTGACCATCGACCACTTTCGGCTTCACATTGAAGACCTTGAGCCATAATCCGAAGTTGGGGGGGCGATGTGGAGGAACGCCTCACACACGACGATGAACGCCGAGATGTGGACGAAGGAATTTGGGGCTAGATCGTGAAAGTCTTGCCTGTAATAGAACATGAGCCCGCAGACAAAAGGCTGGAGAGGAAACCCTAGTCCATGAAGAAAGTGGGGGATAAAATACTACCCTCAAATTGGACTCTGGAGTGGGGACGACCTACTTTTCGGTAGGAAGCCGGTGCGTGATTTCCGCGGCCAAGTACCCCGCTTCCCGGAGTTCCTTGATGTTCTCCTCCGTGACGGAGGAGGCCATCCACTTGCCCTGAGCGCCAGATTCGGACATGGCTGGAGTGTTTGATGGGGACGAAAAGAATTGAACTCGGGTGCTGGAGCTCGATGGCGGATGGGCTGAGGAGGAAGAAGGCATGGGGTAAAAAGATGGGTCTTTATCTCCTTATAAAGGCTGTGAATATCAAGCGCCCCCACGAGCCTTAAAACTAGCCTATTCCCAAGGGGTCGTGCTAATGACACGGTTGGATTACCAAAACCCGTATCGATGAGAATCCCGTAATACGAGGACACGATCTCTGTTTTGACAAGACGTGTCAATGAGGACCGCGCCCCGAAATATGAAGTGGGAGGCTAAAAATGGTTCGAAATAATAATAAGGCCAGAACATAACGTCTCGCCGAAAAAGTTGTCCATGGACACAACTTATTTTTTTAAGTGTTTTGCCCTTGTGGTTCAGGGTTGTGACTGTTATACGGAGCCGAACATAGTTTTTTTGACCAACTGCTTTGGAGTATTCGAAGGAGGAACCCGTCTTGCAATGCCGAAGACAATATGCGTGCCGGACATATCTTCATTGAAGCCTGGTTCAGGGGCTACTGAGGGAGTCCTGGATTGGGGGGTCCCCGGGCGTCCGCGCTATGTGATATGGGCCAGACTAATAGGCCGGGAAGATACAAGATCCCGTGTCCAGATGGGACTCTCCTTTGTGTGGATGGCAAGCTTGGCGTTTGGATGTGAAGATTCCTTTCTCTGTAAACTGGATTTGTACAACCTTAGGCCCCTCCGGTGTCTATATAAGCTGGAGGGTTTAGTCCGTAGAGGCACTCATAATTAGATAGGCTAGACATCTATGGTTTAGCCATTACGATCTCGAGGTAGATCAACTCTTGTAACCCCTATTCTCATCAAAGTCAATCAAGTAGGAAGCAGGGTATTACCTCCATCAAGAGGTCCCGAACTTGGGTAAACATTGTGTCCCCTGCCTCCTGTTACCTTCGATCCTTAGACACACAGTTCGTGACTCCCTACCCGAGATCGGCCGGTTTTGACACCGACAGTTGTCCTACACGACACCTCACTCGCGTGTGACGCTTTCGGTGGGCCCTCGAGGTCGTCCTTCATCACTTTGACCAACAGCCGGTAGAGAGGCTAATTTGACCGGCAAGGTAGAACCTTTTTTGTTTGTGTTATGGTGGGAGTATATAGTATGCGTCGAAGAGGTGGGAGGGGACTACAATATAAACTACGTACGCGTCCGTGCTTAGTGTTGGGACTTTTTGGTTTTCAAGGCACGTGCCACATCAAAGTTGTGCATTGGCTATTCAAAGATCACAAAACACCTCTTTGGGCCACATGCATGCAGATGGTGGTTATGGACACTCATGTATGATGCTTCCATCTACGGGCCCGTGAGGTCATTGTCGATGCATGCATCACTTTGACCTACATCGGGAGAGGTTAATTAATTTCACTATCAAGGAGGATTATTTTTGGGTTGTATTACCATAGGAGCATATAGTATGTGTCGAAGAGGGGGAAGGGGACTAGCATATGTAGTACGCTTCATGAACCTTGCTCTATGTGGGGACTATGGTTTTCGAGGCATGTGTCACATCAAAGTTGTGCATTTTGGGTATTCAACATATGTTTGACCCACATGCAAAGTGATGGTGGTTCTCCTCTCGCACCCACTCATGCGATTAACATTGACATCGATGATTTCCATCTATGGGCCCGCTTGGTCCATCACTACTTAGCCTGACAACGAGAGAGGTTAATTTGACTTAGGAGGGGATTATTTTGTTTGTTTGTATTATGGTATATAGGTCATTCTCTGGGATTACATGATACAGTTTGAGCACTACACATCCATGTGTACGCATGAATCCCACTCCCATCAAGTCGAAGTGGCAGGTACCATGACATGTCATGAACCGATCTCGCTCTGTGGGGGACTGTACGATTTTCGACGCACGCGGCACATCAATGTTGTGAATGGTATTCAAACATGCATGCACGCATCACCTCCATACATACATATGCATGTAGTGGTTGTCTTCGAATGTTACACTACCTCGCGTGGTTATCGATGACAAGCCTAGATATTCGTGGGCCCATGTGGACATCCGTGATCACTTTGACCGACAACAAGATAGGTTACCATGGAGGATTCTTCCTTTGGTTCGTGTTATCGTAGTAGGTCATGGCGAGATTCAGACCTAATTAAGTTTGAGCGCATACTATGCATGCATGCATCCCCGTCATCGGCTCGAAGTGTGGTGTGATATACATATGCGTCGTCAACTAACCCTCGCTCTGTGTGGGGATTTTTTTTGGATTTCGGGTTCCGGCAAAACCCTTCA
The DNA here is from genome assembly GCF_003073215.2 of Triticum urartu. Classification (NCBI taxonomy): domain Eukaryota; kingdom Viridiplantae; phylum Streptophyta; class Magnoliopsida; order Poales; family Poaceae; genus Triticum; species Triticum urartu. The sequence continues at coordinate 205,154,889 of NC_053025.1, read as the reverse complement.
GGTTCGAACACTGGGGTGCGCACGAAGATCTCTCCTCCCCCAAGCTCTAACCCTCACCGTGCTCTCAAGCCTCAGCGCATGGAAGTCGCAGAACAAAGGGACACAAGATTTATACTGGTTTGGGCCACCGATGCGGTGTAATACCTACTCCAGTGTGGTGTGGTGGATTGACTCATGAGCTGAGGATGAACAGTTACAAGGGAAGAACAGCCTCCTAAGGAGAGGTCCTCTTGTGCTTGGTGAGTTGATGCGGTCGAGGATCTCTCTCCCTTTTGATGAGCCGATCCCTGGCTACGATGGTGGCTAGCCCTATTTATAGAGGCCCGGGTCGTCTTCCCAAATATTAGGTGGGAAGTGATCCCACCACGGCCAATTTGAAGGGGGACAACTATTACAAGCTATCCTGACAAAAGATGGTCTTCGCCTGCCAAAGGCTCGGGTGATGATGTCGTCTTGGGCTCCACGGTGACCTCCGTCCTGCCATCCTGCTGGTCTTGGTCTCGTTGCACCGATATGGGAACCTTTGCCTGCTGCCTCGAGACTCCTCGCCTGCACTTGCGTCCTTAGCACCATAGAGGAAACGAGGACACTGCACACGTTGGCGCCCACCTGGCCTTGGTCGTCATGGCTTCCGTCACGGGAACCTCGTGATGTGCCCCTTGCCTTGATCTCTCCGCCCCTCGCGAGCCAGCCTGGTGAGGCCGCCTCCGAGGAGGTCTTGCATCGTCTGCCTTGCGAGGCTTGGCCCCTCGCGAGGGTCTTGAGTGTTTTCTGGTGAATATGGGCCGTACAGGGCCGCTGGTGGAGCCACGCCGTGGGCCGCAGGCAGGCAAGTCTAGGGACCCCCATTCCCAGGACGTCGACAGAAGCCCCCGGGACCAAGGCGCGCTCGGGCTTGGCTTCGAGGCGAAGCCAAGGGGCAAGTGCGGAGCGCCGTGGGCCCCAACAACCTGCGGCCTTGCTTGACACGTGGTGGTTGATTGGATGTGGGCGTCTCCGCTTCCCCATGCTACCTCGATAACTGCCCGACTTGACAAGTCCTTGCTGCATGCAGAAAAAGATCATTATTACCTTAGATCGCGGAGGCCGGCGGTTGGCCTCCCCTTGGCTATAAATGGGAAGAGGGGAGCAGAGCCTCCATCACCCATCTCTTCCTTCGCTCCTCCTGCTCCTTCTTCTTCCTTGCTTCATTGCTTTCTGCATTGACCATGGCACCGATACGGAGGTCCTCAGCCGCGGAGAAGGGAAAGACCCCCTCGACGAGCCTGAGCCACTTCCGCCGAAAAGAGGATGTCCCATCGTTGCGACATAGTCGTGAGGCCGGAGGTCTCGAGGCGCTGGTGTGAGCGGCCACCTCCGGGGTATCCGCTGCCCTATAAGCCAGAGCCGAGGGCTCCGGAGGGTGAAGCGGCGAATGGCACCACCCACGGCATGGCCGTGGTCACCGCACCACGATGACGCACACCGTCGCCCCAAGAGCCCACGTCGCGGACTCCTCTCCTGAACTCGTGCTGTGGGCGGCGATGCCTCCACGCACTTGGATTCGCTTCCTGCAGTTCTTATCCGCCGAGATGCCGCCGAGGGCCCCCCTCGAGCTTTGGCTGTAGCACGCCGACTGCGACGCTCCGGTGACTGGAGCAGAGATCGAAGCTATCTCCTCAGGCAGGATCTTCATGACCCGTGGCTGGGGCGAGGTCGCTCGAGTCTGCTGTGCGGAAGGCACCCTCGCCATCCACTTCGAATACAACGGCGCCTCCATGATGTTCTTCAAAGTCTTTGACGTAGAAGGCCGCCGCTTGGAGTGCTGCCCTGAAGGGGGTCGTCAGGACGGTGCTACAGCTGCCTTTGAGCCTGCTGCTGGCTTCGGTAGCAACTACTCCAGCAGTAGTGGTGACTCCTGGTGGTCCAGTGATTCTCCCGAGCCCGACGAAACTCCGGAGACAAGTGACGACAGCTATGTGCCCCGAGCTCTCGCCGCGCCCAGAGCAAGGTTGCAGCGTTCGGCCGCCGCCATCGCTGATCTGGATGGGGTTGGCGTCGGCCTCCTGTGGCTGACTGTTGATGATGGTGTCGGCGGCATTCAGCGCGTGTAGATAGGCCCCCTAAAAACTCCTTTCTTTCGTTCCCTGCGAGGAATCAAGACGGACCCCGTGGGGGTGTGTAATTTCTTTTGTTGATATTGTCCTTATTATGAAATTTTGTGAAGGCATGTCCTGCTTCGGCTCGGTCTCCCCCTTTCCAACCCTGCAGCAGCTTGGTGCTCTACGCCGATAGGTCTCGATCCCTAGGCAGGCTGCAGCCATTGCTAGTATGCCAGGTCGCGATGCCGTGGTCAAGGCCAGGTGGTGAGTGGCCCAAGGTCCAGTAAGAGCTCCTGAGGCGCGATGCTCAGGAGGTCCCCTTTAGAGCTCAAGCTGCTACCTAAAGGCGGGAACGGGAGGCGCCGCCACCGCAGCAGGGCTGCGAGAGGTGGGAATCTTATGCCATAGCTCTTGGCTGACCCGGGTGCAAAACATATCTTGGTAGTCCGGAGTTGTTTCCTTGTGTTACTCCAGACTCGTGAGCCGACGGCCCTACTGTAGCCAGGTTAGGCCCATGCGAGCCTCCTCCTCTTGTCCATGTTGTTCTATGTGCTCTACGTCCTTAGGTCCCGGCCCTCGAGCGAGCTCGGACGCCGCTGGTATGCCAGGTCGCGTTGCTGTGGTCAAGGCCAGGGGTTGAGGGCTGGAGAGCTAGCTAGAGCTCCCGAGTCACGATGCTCAGGAGGCCCCCTTTTAAAGCTCAAGCGAATTGCATGGAGAAGAGGGAGCCCTTGGTGCCGCCCGTTGTTGTCCTCAGGAGGTTCCTGCAGGTTAGCGTGAGGAGGGACACAAATTGCCACTATGATTGCCTATCTGCGACTGGTCGCTCCACGAGAAGGTGAAGGCACTGAGGGCCTAGTGAGGTGACGTGCGCGGGCATGCCGCGAGCCAGAGCTCGACCGCTCAGATTTGTCAGCGTTGCAGGGATGGACCCGAGCACAAGCACCGTGCTGGCATGAGTGCTCCCGTGGTGGGTGATAATCAAGCAGGTAATGACCATAAATAACTCATGCATGGAAAGCAACCTAGATTAGGTAAATGCAAGAACGATACATGCCACTGGGTCGGACCCGAGCGGCCTAGGGATGATGCAGCCCGAGGGGCGCCCCCAGCAGGGTAAGCTAAAGATGCAAGAGGATACATGCCATAGGACAGGCCCATGCGACCTGGGAATGATGCAGCCCAGGGGGTGCTCCCAGCTGAACGAACTTGGAAAATGTCACTTGGTTTTGTCTTCGAAGGAGCATTGGGGTAGGTGAAGCAGCGCGCTAAAGAAGTCGCTCCTCACGAGCCATCGAGACCTTGAGCCTCGGGAGGCTCTGGGGGCTCAGGTGACCTCCTGAGGACTGTCTCCATCTCTGCCAGGACCGCGTGATGCCTGGCCTCCTGGGTCACCAGGATGCTCCGTAGATTGCGCTGGAAGGCGGTTTCTACGCTCTGCAGGCCGAACGGCATGCGAACGTAGCTGTGTGGTGGACCCTCACACCGGCCAGCACGCGAGGGCCAGAAGCGCTCCTGAGATGCGGCCCTGTTGAGCCCTGGGATGTCGATGTAGACGCGCAGCTCGCCACCCTCGCCCGGGTGGGGATCTACACCAGCTGGGCAGCAGCCGTCGCGTATCGCCTTTGCTTCCTGAAGCTCCTGGGTGGCCTTGGTGATGAACTCCTGAGCGCCGGGCGCTCCTCGCCCGGTGCCCTCCCGAGGGAAACGGGCCACAAAGCATGCCTCCACGTGGTGCCCGAGTGCCTCCCTCGTGATGTTGGCCAGGTCCATGGTCCTCTAGAAGAGATCCCCCGAGCCCTGCCCGAGGAGTGTGTCGGGCGCGCCTTCCTATGCGAGGGAGGAAGGCGCCCCAGGTGCAGGCGCCGATCCAGAGGTGGCACCGCTGGAGGCGCCGCTCCCCTGAGGCCCTGTGTAGTGTAGCTGCTTCTTCTTCTTGGGGATGGCCTTAGGAGGGTACCGCGCACCCTCGCTAGCAGGGTCTTCGATTGATGCGGCTTGGAAGACACGCTCGAGGGAGCACACCGCATCTCTTTCTTCGCAGGGGATTGTGATGATGCCGCCGCTTCCCGGCATCTTGAGAACGCTGTAGCCATGGTGGGGCACTTCCATGAATTTGGCTAACGCTGGGTACCCGAGGATGGCGTTGTACGACAGACGGATGTGGGCGACGTCGAAGTCGACGAGCTCGGCGTGGTAGTTGTCGTGCTGACCGAAGGTGACAGGGAGATGATCTTGACCTATCGGGGTGGTAGAGCCGCCGGTCTCTCCTGAGAAAGGCTTGGTGGGCTGAAGCTGATCGTATGGCACTTGGAGGCTGTCGAATGTCTCGACAGATAGGACATTGAGCCCTGCGCCACCGTTGATGAGGGTCTTGGTGACTTGGACATTGCTGACGACGGGTGAGCAGAGCATTGGGAGGACACCAGCGGTCGCCGCGCATTTGAGCTGGTCCACCGAGCTGAAGGTAATGGAGTACTTGGACCATCTGAGCGGGCGTGTGGCCTCGAGCTTGGGGAGGGCTGCATTCACATCGCGAGAGAATTGCTTGAAGATGCACTGGGAAGCCGGGGCCTGAGCACCACCCAAGATGCAAGCGAGGGCGTGTGGGTCCTGGAAGCCCCTAGCCCCCTCGTCCTGATGGTGGTTCTCGTTCCTCCTTGGTGGTGGCGGCAGCGGAGGGAGACCAGGATTGCCCTAAGGACGGTCCTCACGAGGCTGGTCCCTCCTAGCGCCCTCACGAGGCTGGTCCTGCCAGCGCTCCTCACGAGGCTGGCCGCGCCACTCCTGGCGGGAGCCATAGTCGTCCCAGCGTCCTCCGCCTCGTACTCCTCCTTGGCCGTAGCCCCGGTCATTGTGCTCGGGGCATCGACCGAAGCGTCCGTCTCGATTGGCCCAAAGCTCTTGACAATCGTTGGTGTTGTGGCTGCGCACGTTGTGGAAGGCGCAGAACGGACGGCCGCCCTTGGATGACTCGGGGAGGTCCCGACCGCGCTTTGTGTCTGGCTCTACCGCAAGTACGGCCACTCCCTTGTGCTTCACGTCCTTGACCTTGGCCTTCTTTTCCTCTAGATCGGTGGCGCGGAGCTCAAGGAGGGAGAGATGCCCCTCCTCAGCCCTCGCGCACTTGGTCGCTATGTTGAACAGCTCCAGGGTCGTGCATAGCTCGCCCTTCATTTTGATGTAATGGACGCCGTCAGAAAAAGGTGAGATGATGGCCTCATCCGTCACCTTGGGAATCTTGAGACACACGCTGTTGAAGCGCTGTATATACTTCTGCAAGGTCTCTCCCGCCTGTTGCTTGATGCGGCGCAGGTCACCCGCGGCCGGAGGGCGGTTGCGAGTGCCCTGGAAGTTGGCGCCAAAGTGGTCGCGCATCTCATCCCAGGAGGAGATCGAGCCTGGCGGCAGGTTCAGGAGCCACGAGCGAGCGCCATCTTTGAGAGCCATGGGAAACTAGTTTGCCATGGCCTTTTCATCGCCGCTAGCCGCCTCGATGCTCAGTTCGTAGAGCTGCAAGAACTCCACAAGGTCGGGGGTGTCGTCGTAGTGAGGAGGCAGATCGGGCTTGAACTTGCCTGGCCGGACGACGCTACGCAGCTCGGGAGTGAAGGCGCGGCAGCCTGCCATGGCCACCAGGACCCTTTGCTGATGCGGGGCCTGGCCTTGATGTCTGCGCGCCGCCGCAGGTGGCACACGGTCTTGTCGTGGTGGTGCTGGGAGCGCTTTCTTGTGGCCGGGGAACCTCTTGTGGTGCGGGCACGCGGTGTGGTGGATCACGCCGGGGGACCACGCGTCTTGGGGCGAGGACACAGTCTTGATGCAGAGGTGGTGGTGGCGCTCCGTGAGCTATGCATCTCGGCGTAAGGGCGCCATCTTGATGTGGAGGCAGAGGAGGCGCTCCGTGAGCCACATCACCCGAGGCTGGAGGTGGGCGAGGCAGCAGGAGGGATGGTGCAGGAGAGCCTCCCGCGGCGCTGACGAGCTCGGCGATGCGGTCCAACCAGTCCTCGTAGAGGTCGTCGACCGGACGGTAACGTAGGAGCTCGCATGCCATGAGCAGCGCAGCCTGCGCGTCCATGGCTGCACGGCGAGCGTGAGATGATGAGTCGGTCGAAGTCAGCGATGGCGTGGCGGTGCGGCCATCCCGCCGCATGGAGGGGTGCAGTGAGGACGCTTGCTTCTCGTTTGCTACCGGGCCGGTAGCAGCGTTGGCAATAGGAGATGTAGAACGACAGGGGGGCCCGCTGACAGGGGCTATCTGAGCGATACGGGCGGCTAGGGCGGCCAGGCGCTCGGCGTGGGCTCGGCGTGTGTCCAACATGGATGTGGTGGAGCAGCGGAACGTGGATCAGCGGAAGGAAAACTTTAGCGCACCCCTACCCGGTGCGCCAAATGTCAGATTTCGGGTTCCGGCAAAACACTTGAGGTACGAACACTGGGGTGCGCACGAAGATCTCCCCTGCCCCAAGCTCTCACCCTCACCGCAATCTGAAGCCTCAGATCGTCGAACTCGTAGAACAAAGGGACACAAGATTTATACTTGTTCGGGCCACCAGTGCGGTGTAATACCCTGCTCCAGTGTGGTGTGGTGGATTGCCTCTTGGGCTGAGGATGAACAGTTACAAGGGAAGAACAACCTCCTGAGGAGAGGTGCTCTTGTGCTTGGTGAGTTGGTGGGTCGAGGATCTCTCTCCCTTTTGATGAGCCGATCCCTGGCTACCATGGTGGCTAGCCCTATTTTTAGAGGCCCGGGTACTCTTCCAAAATATTAGGCGGGAAGGGATCCCACAACGGCCAATTCGAAGGTGGACAACTAGTACAAGCTATCCTGACAAATGATGGTCATCGCCTGCCAAAGGCTCGGGTGATGACGCCGTCTTGGGATCCACGGCGACCTCTGTCCTGAGGTCCTGCTAGTCTTGGTCTCGTTGCACCAATATGGAAACCTTTGCCTGCTTCCTTGGGACTCCTCCTATGCGCTTGCCTCCTGAGCACCAAAGAGGAAACTAGGACACTGCACATGCTGGCGCCCGCCTGGCCTTGGTCGGCATGGCTTGCGTCACAGGAACTTCATGAGGTGCCCCTTGCCTTGATCTCTTCGCCCCTCGTGAGCCAGCCTGGTGAAGATGGGCCGTACAGGGCCGCTGGTGGAGCCACGTTGTGGGCTGCAGGCAGGATAGTCTGGGGACCCCCGTTCCCAGGACGCCGACATTTTTGGTTCCAAAAACCATGGTGTCACATCAAAGTTGTTCCACTGTGTATTAAAACATCAACACATCCATACATATGTTTGAAGGAAACATGTCCTAGAGGTAATAATAAAATTGTTATTTATATTTCCTTATATCATGATAAATGTTTATTATTCATGCTAGAATTGTATTAATCAGAAACTTAGTACATGTGTGAATACATAGACAAATAGAGTGTCCCTAGTATGCCTCTACTTGACTAGCTCGTTAATCAAAGATGGTTAAGTTTCCTGACCATAGACATGTGCTGTCATCTAATGAACAGGATCACATCATTAGAGAATGATGTGATGGCCAAAGACCCATCCGTTATCTTAGCATAGTGATCGCTTAGTTTTATTGCTATTGCTTTCTTCATGATTTATACATATTCCTCTGACTATGAGATTATGCAACTCCCGAACACCGGAGGAACACCTTGTGTACTAACAAACGTCACAATGTAAATGGGTGATTATAAAGATGCTCTAGAGGTGTTTCCGAAGGTGTTTGTTGAGTTGGCATATATCGAGATTAGGATTTGTCACTCTGAGTATCAGATAGGTATATCTAGGCCCTATCGGTAACGCACATCACTATAATCCTTGCAAGCAATGTGACTAATGAGTTAGTTGCAGGATGATGCATTACGGAACGAGTAAAGAGACTTGCCAGTAATGAGATTGAACTAGGTATGATGATGCCGACGATCGAATCTCGCGCAAGTAACATACCCATGAAAAAGGGAATAACGCAAGTTGTTATGCGGTTTGACTGATAAAGATCTTCGCAAAATATGTAGGAGCCAATATGAGCATCCAGGTTCCGCTATTGGTTATTGACCGGAGATATGTCTCGGTCATGTCTACATAGTTCTCGAACCCGTAGGGTCCGCATGCTTAACGTTCGATGATGATTTGTCTTATGAGTTATGTGTTTTGGTTACCTAAGTTTGTTCGGAGTCCCGTATGAGATCACGGACATGACAAGGAGTCTCGAAATCATCAAGACATAAAGATTAATATATTGGACGATGTTATTCGGACACCGGATGAGTTCCGAGAGGTAGCGGGTAACTATTGGAGTGTGAGAGGGTTATCGTAACCCCCCAGGGGAACTAATGGGCCTTCATGGGCCTTAGTGGGGAGAGAGAACGGCCACAAGGGGCTGGCCACCCCCCTTGGTAGTCCGAATTGGACTAGGGGAAGGGGGCGGCGCCCCCCTTTCCTTCCCTTCCCCCTCTCCCTTCCTCCTTCCCCCTTCCAACAAGTGGAATCCTACCAGGACTTGGAGTCCTCGTAGGACTCCCCTCCTTGGCGAGCCCTACAGGGGCCGGCCAGCCTCCCCTCTCATCCTTTATATACGGGAGCAGGGGGCACCCTATAACACACAAGATCAATTGTCTTAACCATGTGCGGTGCCCCCTCCACAGTTTATCGCCTCGGTCATATCGTCGTAGTGCTTAGGCAAAGCCTTGCGCCAGTAACTTCATCATCACTGTTAGCACGTCCTCGTGCTAACGAAACTCTCCCTCGTCCTCAACTGCATCAAGAGCTCGAGGGACATCATCGTGCTGAACACGGAGGTGCCGTACGTTCGGTGCTAGGATCGGTTGAATCGCGAAGACGTTCGACTACATCAACCGTGTTACTAAACACTTCCGCTTTCGGTCTACGAGGGTACGTGGACACACTCTCCCCTCTTGTTGCTATGCATCACCTAGATAGATCTCGCATAATCGTAGGATTTTTTTTGAAATACTGTGTTCGCCAATAGTGGCATCCGAGCCAGGTCTATGCGTAGATGATATGCACGAGTAGAACACAAAGAGTTGTGGGCGATAATAGTCATACTGCTTACCACCAACGTCTTACTTTGATTCAGCGGTATTGTTGGATGAAGCGGCCCGGACCGACATTACATGACCATGTTCATGAGACTAGTTCTACCGATGTGCTTTGCACACAGGTGGCTGGTGGGTGTCTGTTTCTACAACTTTAGTTGAATCGAGTTTGACTGCGGCCGATCCTTGTTGAAGGTTAAAATAGCACACTTGAGGAAAAATTGTTGTGGTTTTGATGCGTAGGTAAGAATGGTTCTTGCTAGAAGCCTGTAGGAGCCACGTAAAACTTGTAACAACAAAGTAGAGGATGTGTAACTTGTTTTTGTAGGGCATGTTGTGATGTGATATGGTCAAGACGTGATGAGATAGTTTGTTGTATGAGATGATCATGTTTTGTTAAAGTTATCGGCAAATGGCAGGAGCCTTATGGTTGTCTCTTTATTGCATAAGATGCAAGCGCCATATAATTGCTTTACTTTATCACTATGCAATAGCAATAGTTGCAAAAGCAATAGTTGGCGAGACGACCATGTGACGAGAGGTTGATAGAGATCAAGATGATGGAGATCATAGTGTTATGCGGGTGACGATGGAGATCATGACGGTACTTTGGAGATGGAGATCAAAGGCACAAGATGAAAATGGCCATATCATGTCACATATTTTTATTGCACGTGATGTTTATCTTTCATGCATCTTATTTTTCTTAGTACAACGGTAGCATTATGAGATGATCCCTTACTAAAATTTCAAGGTATAAGTGCTTGAGTATGCACTGTTGCAACAGTTCTTCGTGCTGAGACACCAAGTGATGCTCGGGTGTGATAAGCTCTACGTTCACATAAAATGGGTGCAAGCAAGTTTTGCACGTGCAGAATACTTGGGTTAAACTTGACGAGACTAGCTTATGCAGATATGGCCTGAGAACATTGAGACTGAAAGGTCGAATTTGAATCATATAGTAGATATGATCAACATAGAGATGTTCAACCTTGAAAACTATTCCATCTCACGTGATGATCGGACATGGTTTAGTTGATATGGATCACGTGATCATTTAGATGACTCGAGGGATGTCTATCTAAGTGTGAGTTCTTAAGTAATATGATTAATTGAACTTTAACTTATCATGAACTTAGTCCTGATAGTATTTGCAAATTATGTTGTAGATCAATAGCTCACGTTATAGCTCCCTGTTTATTTTTGATATGTTCCTAGAGAAAAATAAGTTGAAAGATGATAGTAGCAATGATGCGGACTCGATCCATGATCTGAGGATTATCCTCATTGTTGCACTGAAGAATTATGTCCTCGATGCACCGCTAGGTGACAAACCTTTTATAGGAGCAGATGCAGACGTTATGAACGTGTGGAAAGCTCGATATGATGACTACTTGATAGTTTAGTGCACCATGCTTTACAACTTAGAACTGGGACTTCAAAAACGTTTCAAAAAGTCATGGAGCATATGAGATGTTACAAGAGTCGAAATTAGTATTTCAGACTCATGCCCATGTCGAGAGGTATGAGACCTCTGACAGTACTTTGCCTACAAGATGGAGGAGAATAGCTCAACCAGTGAGCATGTGCTCAGATTGTCTGGGTACTACAATTTCTTGAATCAAGTGGGAGTTAATCTTCTGGATAAGATAGTTATTTACAAAGTTCTCTAGTCACTATCACCAAGTTACTAGAACTTTGTGATGAACTATAATATGCAAGGGATGAACAGGACAATACCCGAGCTCTTCACAATGCTAAAGGCTGCGGAGGTAGAAATCAAGAAAGAGCATCAAGTGTTGACGGTTAACAAGACCACCTTTCAAGAAAAGGGCAAAGGGAAGAAGGGGAACTTTAAGAAGAATAGCAAGCAAGTTGCTGCTCCCGGGAAGAAGACCAAGTCTGGACCTAAGCCTGAAACTAAGAGCTTCTACTGCAAAGGAAATGGTCAGTGGAAGCGGAACTGCCCCAAACATTTGGCGGATAAGAAGGATGGAAAAGTGAACAAAGGTATATTTGATATATAGATTATGATTATTGATGTGTAATTTACTAGTGTTCATAGTAACCCCTAGGTATTTGATACCAGTTCAGTTGCTAAGATTATTAACTCGAAACAGGAGTTACAAAATGAACAGAGGCTAGTTGAGGGCGAGGCAACGATGTGTGTTGGAAGTGATTCCAAGGTTGATAAGATCACCATCGCATACTCCCTCTACCTTAGGGATTAGTGTTGAACCAACATAAATGTTATTTGATGTTTGTGTTGATCATGAATATGATTGGATCATGTTTATTGCAATACGGTTATTCATTTAAGTCAAAGTATAATTATTGTTCTGTTTACATGAATAAAACCTTCAACGGTCATACACCCAATGTGAATAGTTTGTTGAATCTCGATTGTGGTTATACACATATTCATAATATTGATGCCAAAAGATGCAAAGTTGATAATGATAGTGCAACATATTTGTGGAACTGCCGTTTAGGTCATATTCGTGTAAAGCGCATGAAGAAAGTCCATGCTGATGGGCTTTTGGAATCACTTGATACTTGCGAACCATGCCTCATGGGCAAGATGACTAAAACTCCGTTCTCCAGAACAATGGAGCAAGCCACTGACTTATTGGAAATAATACATACCGATGTATGCAATCTGATGAGTGTTGAGGCTCGCGGCGGGTATAGTTATTTTCTGACCTCCACAGATGATTTGAGCAGATATAGGTATATCTACTTGATGAAACACAAGTCTGAAACATTTGAAAAGTTCAAATAATTTCAGAGTGAAGTGGTGAATCATCGTAACAAGAAAATAAAGTTTCTATGATCTGATCACGGAGATGAATATTTGAGTTACGAGTTTGGCCTTCATTCAAAACAATGTGGAATAGTTTCACAACTCACGCCACCTGGAACACCACAGCGTAATGGTGTGTTCGAAAGTCGTAACCGCACTTTATTAGATATGGTGCGATCTATAATGTCTCTTACTGATTTACCACTATCATTTTAGGGTTATGCATTAGAGATAGCTGCATTCAAATTAAATAGGGCACCATCTAAATCCGTTGGGACGACACCGTATGAACTATAGTTTGGCAAGAAACCTAAGCTGTCATTTCTTAAAGATTGGGGTAGCGATGCTTATGTGAAAAACTTTAGCCTGATAAGGGCAAACCCAAATCGGAGAAGTTCGTCTTCATAGGATACCCAAAAGAAACTTTTGTGTACACCATCTACCACAAATCCGAAGGCAAGATCTTTGTTGCTAAGAATGAATCCTTTCTAGAGAAGGAGTTTCTCTCGAAAGAAGTTAGTGGGAGGAAAGTAGAACTTGATGAGGTAATTGTACCTTCTCTTGGATTGGAAAGTAGCTCATCGGAGAAATCTGTTCCTGTGATGCCTACACCAACTAGAGAGGAAGCTAGTGATAATGATCATGAAACTTCAGATCAAGTTACTATAGGACCTCATAGGTCGAACTGAGCACATTCCACACCAGAGTGGTACGGTAACCCTATTCTGGAAGTCATGTTACTAGACCATGACGAACCTACGAACTATGAGGAAGCGATGATGAGCCCAGATTTAACAAAATGGGTTGAGGCCATGAAATCTGAGATAGGATCCATGTATGAGAACAAAGTGTGGACTTTGGTGGACTTGCCCAATGATTGGCAAGCCATTGAGAATAAATGGATCTTCAAGAGGAAGACAGACACTGATGGTAGTGTTACTATCTACAAAGCTTGACTTGTTGAAAAAGCTTTTCAACAAGTTCAAGGTGTTGACTACGATGATATTTTCTCACTCGTAGCGATGCTTAAAGTCTGTACGAATCATGTTAGCAATTGCCGTATTTTTATGAAATTTGGCAAATGGATGTCAAAACTACATTCCTTAATGGATTTCTTAAAGAAGAGTTGTATATGATGCAACCAGAAGGTTTGGTTGATCCTAAAGGTGCTAAAAAAGTGTGCAAGCTCCAGCAATCCATTTATGGGCTGGTGCAAGCATCTCAGAGTTGGAATATATGCTTTGATGAGTTGATCAAAGCATACAGTTTTATACAGACTTGCAGTGAAGCCTATATTTACAAGAAAGTGAGTGGGAGCACTACAACCTTTCTGATAAGTATATGTGAATGACATATTGTTGATCGAAAATGATGTAGAATTTTCTGGAAAGCATAAAGGAGTGTTTGAAAGGGGTTTTTCAAAGCAAGTCCTCGGTGAAGCCGCTTACATAATGAGCATCAAGATCTATAATGATAAATCAATACGCGTGATAAGAGTTTTCAATGAGAACATACCTTGACAAGATTTTGAAGTAGTTCAAAATGGAACAGTCAAAGAAGGAGTTCTTGCCTATGTTGCAAGGTGTGAAGTTGAGTAAGACTCAAAACCCGACCACGACAGAATATGGAAAGAGAATGAAAGTCATTTCCTATGCCTCAGTCATTGGTTCTATAAAGTATGTCGTGCTGTATACAAGACCTATTGTGTACCTTGCCATGAGTTTGGTACAGGGGTACAATAGTGATCCAGGAGTAGATCACCGGACATCTGTCAAAATTATCCTTAGAGGACTAAGGAAATATTTTTTGGCTATGGAGGTGATAAAGAGATCATCGTAAAGAGTTACGTCGATGCAAGCTTTAACACTGATCTACATGACTCGGAGTCTAAATTTGGATACATATTAAAAGTGGGAGCAATTAGCTAGAGTATCTCCATGTAGAGCATTGTAGACATAGAAATTTGCAAAATACATACGACTCTGAATGTGGCAGACCCATTGACTAAACTTCTCTCACAAGCAAAACATGATCAAACCTTAGTACTTTTTTGGTATTAATCACAAAGCAATGTGAACTAGATTATTGACTCTAGTAAAACCCTTTCGGTATTGGTCACATGGCGATGTGAACTAATCACATGACGATGTGAACTATCGGTGTTAAATCACATGGCGATGTGAACTAGATTATTGACTCTAGTGCAAGTGGGAGACTGAAGGAAATATGCCCTAGAGGCAACAATAAAATTGTTATTTATATTTCCTTATATCATGGTAAATGTTTATTATTCATGCTGGAATTGTATTAATCGGAAACTTAGTACATGTGTGAATACATAGACAACTACAGTGTCCCTAGTATGGCTCTACTCGACTAGCTCGTTAATTAAAGGTGGTTAAGTTTCCTGACCATAGACATGTGTTGTCATTTGATGAACATGATCGCATCATTAGAGAATGATGTGATGGACAAAGACCCATACATTAGCTTAGCATAATGATCGTTTAGTTTTATTGCTATTGCTTTCTTCATGACTTATACATATTCTTCCGACTATGAGATTATGCAACTCCCGAATACCGGAGGAACACCTTGTGTGCTACCAAACATCACAACGTAACTGGGTGATTATAAAGATGCTCTATAGGTGTCTCCAAAGGTGTTTGTTGAGTTGGCATAGATCAAGATTAGGATTTGTCACTCCGAGTATCGGAGAGGTATATTTGGTCCGTCTCGGTAATGCACATGACTATAAGCCCTGCAAGAAATGTGACTAATGAGTTAGTTGCGAGATAATGCATTATGGAATGAGTAAAGAGACTTGCCGGTAACAAGATTGAACTAGGTATGATGATACCGACGATCGAATCTCGGGCAAGTAACATATCAATGACAAAGGGAATAACGTAGGTTGTTATGCAGTTTAACCGTTAAAGATCTTCATAGAATATGTAGGAGCCAATATGAGCATCCAGATTCCACTATTGGTTATTGACTGGAGATATGTCTAGGTCATGTCTACATAGTTCTCGAACCCGTAGGGTCCGCATGCTTAACGTTCGATGACAATTTGTATTATGAGTTATGTGTTTTGGTGACCGAAGTTTGTTCGGAGTCCCGGATGAGATCACAGACATAACGAGGAATCTCGAAATGGTTGAGACCTTAAGATTAATATATTGGAAGATGTTATTCAGACACCGGATGAGTTCCAAGTGGTACCGGGTAACTATTGAAGTGTCGGAGGGTTATCGGAACCCCCCAGGGAACTAATGGCCCTCATGGGCCTTAATGGGGAGAGAGAATGGCCACAAGGGGTTGGTCGCCCCCCCTTGGCAGTCCGAATTGGACTAGAGGAAGGGGCAGGTGCCCCCCTTTTCGTCCCTTCCCCCTCTCCCTTCCTCCTTCCCCCTTCCACCAAGTGGAATCCGACTAGGACTTGGAGTCCTAGTAGGACTCCTCTCCTTGGCGCACCCTACAGGGGCCGTCCGGCCTCCCCCTCTCCTCCTTTATATACGGGGGCAGAGGGCACCCTAGAACACACAAGATCAATTGTCTTAGCCATGTGCAGTGCCCGCCTCCATAGTTTTCCACCTCGGTCATATCGTCGTAGTGCTTAGGCAAAGCCCTGCGCCGGTAACTTGATCATCACCGTCAACACGCCGTCGTGCTGATGAAACTGTCCCTCGTCCTCAACTGGATCAAGAGCTCGAGGGGCGTCATCATGTTGAACGTGTCCTGAACATGGAGGTGCCGTACATTCAGTGCTAGGATCTGCTGAATCGCGAAGACGTTCGACTACATCAACCGCGTTACTAAACTATTCCGCTTTTGGTCTATCAGGGTACGTGGACACACTCACCCCACACATTGCTATGCATCACCTAGATAGATCTTGCATGATCTTAGGAATTGTTTTGAAATACTGCGTTTCCCAGCAATGTTTGGGCCACACGCAAGTAGTTGTTGTCTTTGGGGACTAGCTACTTGCGTGATTATTGGCGAGCTAGCCCATCTCTAGGGTCGCATGGACGACCATCACTTTCACCAACAACAAGAGAGAGGTTGTATGATCAAGGTGGATTATTCTTGGTCCGTTTTATGATACATGTTGCTGATATGCCCACTTTCGCTGATTGAAAGTGTGTGTGTGTGTGTGTGTGTGCGTGCGTGCGCGTGCGTGTGTGTGTCTATGTATGTGTGTGTGTGTGATGATGATGATGATGATGGGGGCGGTACTGCTACTTCGCACATTGCTAGGTGAACCTCTGTGGGGGCGGGCATGCGTTCATAGCTTAAGATTCCCCTCCTGCCAACATGAGGGGTGGAGCAATACCTTGTGCGTTGCGAGATAGGTTCCACATCGAAGTTGCATTTGGTATTTGAAGATCAAACCACCCTTTTTGTACATATATTTGGTCCACATGCAAGTGTGTTCGTCTTCTGACCCTTTCCCGCATCATTTTTGTCAAATTTATGAACATTAGACAAGTCAGATGACGGAACAGTCACGGTTCACTCACACTAACCGTGTGCCATGCTGGTGTCCCTGTCACGCACATCAACATAGTACATTGGGCTCCACGAGGCTTCCCCTCTCAAAAATATCTACCCGCGTGTAGGTTTTTTCTGTTTGATAACACACGGTTACTATATTTCGACCGTGTGTGATGTTTGTTATTCCCGCTCCTGCTTGCATTCCTCGAAAACATCTGTCGGGCTCAAGGGTTTTTCTGTTTCATAACACAAGGTTGTTATTTCCGGACCGTGTGCGATGCACCATCATCCAAACACTCAATAGCCCCGGCATTTCACTACCGCGTTTGACTCTCGTGTATTAAAATTTTCAGTAGTCGCGTCATTTCCTCAAACACTCCCCTCCACACACACACCTCAGGTGCATGCACGCGCGTGCACACACACACACACACACACCACAACCCCTTCCTCGCTCGAAACCCTAGCAAGGTCGCCACCGCCGCCGCAAGGCCTCCATTGTCAACCGATCTCCATACCCAGGTCGCCCTGAGTTTGTTAGATGACGCCTGCCAAACGCCCCCTTTATCATATCTCCATCCCCATCCCCCACTCTAGAGCATCGCAGCCTAAGCCCGGCCACGCTTCCCGTGGAGCTCGAGGAGCAACTGGCCCAAAATAGGTGTATCGTGGCCTCTTCGCCCGACGTCGCCAAGGTGGTCGCCGAGGAAGCTGACGACCATTACTGGCCGCGTGCACTCAATTAGCGGGGTAGAGTATGCGGGTATGTCGCGGACGCCGACTACGACATCGAGGTCATCGACAGTGACAGCCTGACGCGGTCTATGTCACAGGTTAAGTGGCTTACCCCCAACCCCTCGGGTTCAACCACCATTGATCTCATCCATGGCCCCGCCGCTGATCTCCTCTGGCTCACTATCAAGAATTTGCCATCCTACATCGCCATCGAGCCCCTTTTGTCATTTCTGAAGGACATGTTCTGTGATGCTGACTTGGGATCCACAGCTTTCAAGTCAGACCTTATCGACGACGACCACGAGGAGGGAACCCTCTTCGGATCTTCCAAGGGGAAGAGCCCATCTTCTCTTCCAAGGGGAAAGAGCCCGTCTGCGACATTGGGGAGGGCACCCTATAGCCGTGCTCTTCCAAGAAGAAGGAGCCCATCTATGACAACATGGAGCGCACCCTGGGTCTGTGCTCTTCCCACGGGAACGAGCCCATCCATGACAAGTGAGGAAATCCATGATTTATTTTGACGTGCCTCTTCACAGGGGGAACCCATGAGTTGTTTGTTAAGTCCATTTTGTAGTGTAGTGAGAATATGTCCAATTTTAATTGCTATATTTGGTTGTTTGTAGTATGCCTTGTTTATTTCAGTTGTTCACAATGTGACGCTCTATATGTGGAACTATTTACTGTGTAGTACATTTTTATCAATACTAGTTTTAAACATACCTATAGGAATGCGTATATTTGCTTGCTGTTAAGCCTGTTATAGCTAGCATATGACTCTTTTAAAGGATTTTGGTTGTTCGGTTGTTTGTAGTTAACACATGTCCAGTTTCAAATGCTATCTTTGGTTGTTCATAGTATGCCTTGTTTATTCCAGTTATTCACAACGTGATGTTTTATATGTGCAAGTATGTACTGTGCAGTTCAATTTCATCAATACCATCTTCAACAATACCTCTATGAAAGACTATATTTGGTTGCTACATTTTGTAGTTAACATGCCTTTCCATTTTTATTTAACAATAACCAGTGTACTTAGACCGACACAATACTAGTTTGAATGACTATGTTTGGTTGTTGTTAAATGTTAGGAATGTTATAGTTAACACACCTTTCCACTTGCTTTGCTTTATTAGCGTGCTTAAACCTGCACACTGAAGGTATATTTTGGAGATTATTTTGTCTGCCGTGGATATATTTGGTTGATGTTTAGCCTATTGTGCTTAACATGCCCCTCGATGTACTTACACAGGACGATTTTGGGAACGACTGCTGTTTTTCATCGAGGTTAGTTTCATCCCATGGCTTATATATACTCACAATTTAGGATATCAGTAGCTGATACCATATGCGTTACTCTGTTCTTATGAACTTAATACTCTAGATGCATGCGGGATAGCGGTTGATGTGTGGAGTAATAGTAGTAGATGCAGAATCGTTTCGGTCTACTTGTCGCGGACATGATGCCTATATACATGATCATGCCTAGATATTCTCATAATTATGCACTTTTCAATCAATTGCTCGACAGTAATTTGTTCACCCACCATAATACTTATGCTATCTTGAGAGAAGCCACTGGTGAAACCTATGGCCCCCGGATCTATTCTCAATTATATTAATCTCCCGTCAACTAGCTATTTCTGTCGCTATTTGTTTTGGAATATTTACTTTCAATATATATCATAAAAATACAAAAAATATTTATCTTATTATTATTATCTCTATCAGATCTCACTCTTGTAAGTGACCATGATGGGATTGACAACCCCTTTATCGCATTGGTTGCGAGGTTCTTATTAGTTTGTTTAGGTATGAGGGACTTGCGTGTAGTCTCCTACTGGATTGATACCTTGGTTCTCAAAAACTGAGGGAAATACTTACACTACTTTGCTGCATCACCCTTTCCTCCTCAAGGGAAAGCCAATGCAATGCTCAAGAGGTAGCACAGAGCAGCAGGGGTGAAGCACCCCAGTTATGGCGCTGGCGTAGTAATGAGCAATGAGGTGTCAAATCACAAAGCTGCACCTTTCCCACAGTTAAGTTGGAGGGACGAAGTAATAATGCTAAAAAAAGAAGTTGGAGGGACGAAGCAACCATCACTTCACTCGTTGATGAATCCGCTTCTCCCTCATCTTCTTCGAGTTTTTTATGATAAGATCTTCTTCAAGTTAACCACGTGTTGCTTCTGCCGTTGTTCTGCCTCATGTGGGATGTCGATCGGCTTGGTAAAGCACTGACATGTGGGACCACATGTTAGAAAAATGCCAGGCCAACATCCTCTAAAAATAAGAAACCTCCCTCGCCATCCGCGCGGCAAAATCACCTCCTTTTTACTAATCTTGATTCTATAATTTTTTAGATCAATATAATTGAGATTTGTATAGATAGCACACATGAGAAAAACCAAGTGATACGGTTAAGGGCATCCACAATGTGTAGCCAAATGTGAAAATAGCTTTTGGCATCGATGGGAACCATTGTGGACGGTGCCACCAAAGCTAAAAAGATGGAACCAAAGCTCCCTGATTGATTGATTGATTGAAGGAATAGAAAAATGCAATGTCTCTCCTCTTGATCCCGTGCTTGGATGCATGTACAATATAGAGCACAGAGTCTACTCCCCTATCCCTTCTATCACAAATCACAAAGCATTGAAGCGTCAAATCACAAAGCACGGACGAAGCAACCATCATTTCACTCTTTGCTCACTCCGCTTCTCCATCGTCTTCTTCGAGAAACCACCTCACCGCACTAAGTTGGATGGACGATGCTGTTGTGTACTAGTAGTACTAGTACATTTACACGTCCTTTGGTTCAACGGACTTCCTGGATGCAAATAAGGCGGTTGTCTCGGCTCGCAGGCGACACTTGCGTCCGGTGGTCTCCCTCAACGGTGTTCTTTGTCGAATGCACTTCGTCAAACCACAACGTTCAAGATATCGTCGACGTCACTGCAATGGGGAAGGAAGTCAAATAGTTACTACCTCCATTTTTTTGTACACAAGGCCAGTATATCAAAATTACAATTTTCAAAAGGCCACTAACACTAATTGAGGCAAAATTGATGGGGTTTGCCTCGTACTAGCAACCAAGGACATTAATATACCCTTGCATGCATGCGGAAGTGAAAAGGTTGGTTTGCATGGCGCTGCATTAATCAAGCGATGAGGAGTGAGATGGTTAGATCTTTGGGCTTTGGATAAAAAAATAGGCATTAATTGACATGTCAAACGAGGATTTATATCGATTAATCCCGCGAAGCAAAGCCCTGCCTTTCTTTATTAACACCAGTACTCCTAGTACGTACGTACTTATCCTGTTTGGGTCTAGGCCTTGCATTACCATAATTCGCCACACATTTTTGCCAAGCTTTCCTAAAGTTTTCAAAATGAAACGGAGGTACACTTGCGCACGGCTGTCGCGGTGACACCCCACCCTCACACGGTTGCTCTACACCCTCACACAGTCGCTCCTGCATGTCGCAAACCTAACCAAGGGAACGCACCCTCACTGACACGTGCTACCGCATGTGAAAAAACCAAACTCATCCATCCTACCGCTGACACATAATTTTCATTCATATAAAGTATGTTTATCCAACCGCATATTGGGGAGGATCCGTACGGCCCGTGCGGTGGTCTGTTGGGGAAGAAGAAGAGGTGAGGAAGAAGGGTTAGGAGACGTAGGATATTCATCCAATAGCCTGAAATGGTAGACCGACCCAAATGATGAAAGTCAGGCTTCTTGCATAACAATATATGTTTTTACGCAGCAAAAGATCCCTAAAAACAACAACATAAAGAAAAACTATCACTGCTCGCGGAACGAGACGGCCTCGTCGTCCTTGGCTGGCGATGCGAACCAGCCTTAGCTGCCGACGTGTCTCCGCACCATGGTTGTCCTCGGCCTCCAGCTACTCGTTCACGCGGAGCGTGCTGGCTCTCTACATAGACGAGAGCACTGCCCGGTTCAAGTCAAGGATGTCCGGTTCCGCCTGCGGGAGGGCCTCGATGGCAGCAGCATCCGCGCGCTCCGCGTCGAGCTGAGCCTCCGCCGCCCAGTTCAACTCGAGGATGCCCGATTCTGCCTGCAGGAGGGCCTCGATGGCAGCGGCATCTGCGCGCTCCGTGTCGAGTTGAGCCTCCGCTGCCCGGTTCCGCCTGCAGGAGGGCCTCGATGGCAGCGGCATCTGCGCGCTCCGTGTCGAGTTGAGCCTCCGCTGCCCGGTTCCGCCTGCAGGAGGGCCTCGATGGCAGCGGCATCTGCGCGCTCCGTGTCGAGTTGAGCCTCCGCTGCCCGGTTCCGCCTGCAGGAGGGCCTCGATGGCAGCGGCATCTGCGCGCTCCGTGTCGAGTTGAGCCTCCGCTGCCCGGTTCCGCCTGCAGGAGGGCCTCGATGGCAGCGACATCTGCGCGCTCCACCTCAAGTTGAGTCTTTGCCGCTCGGTTCACATCCACGACATCCAGTTCCGCCTGCAGGAGAGCCTCAATGGCAGCGGCATGCGTGCGCTCGGCGTCGAGTTTAGCCTCTGCCTCCCGGTCCTCCTTTAGTATCACTAGGTTGAACCGTTGGTCCGCCTGCACCAAGGGGGACCCGGACGCTGGCACTAAGTCAACGTCCATCATCTCATTCCCACTGGGGGCCTTCTGCGCCGCGACCTCCGACATGAACAGTGGATCAGCTTCCTCCTCCTTGTAGCTTGGCTCCAGAGAACTCGGGGATTGGCCCGCCGCAAAAGCGAGCTTGGGAAAGGAGGTCTATGGCACCGACCATCATCGTGATTTCTGCGCGACGCTCCGGCGTCAGCATCTTGTTGTACGTGATCTTGCAGTGCACCATGGCTTTCTGGTGAACTAGGGGACGCTTGATGTGGGTTAGGGGATCGAAAGGTGGGGGGATGGACTGGAGAGGAGGTGTGGTTTTGGGGCAGTGGCTGGCGTATGCCGAGCAGCAAAGGTTCTGGTGTGAATAGTGGTTCCGATGACGACCAGTAATCGTTTTTGACTGTGCATCGCTCTTGTCGCGTTCCCGTTGCACCCTGGCACGCTGGACCCTCCATGTCTCTCACCGAATGGAATGTGCTTCATCTTGCGTTTTTGCTCGCTTGTGGGACCATAGTTGAGAGCAAAGCGACGTCCCTCCCCCTCCCCCCCGCGTCATTTATACTACCACTCCCTCTGTTTTATGTGGAGTAAATAAAAAAGAGTGAGTATACTATGGATGAGGATCCCCTAACGTGGCCGAACCCATTGAGTAACTGACATGCGGGGCCTAACAAGCATGGGGTCCGCCAGTAAGTGAACAAAAGGGAGGGTAAGGCAGGGATACCTACGTCAGAGGATCCACTTCCACTGCTACTCCCTCCTTCCATCTACAGGGCCTAATGCATTTTTCGAGGCTAACTTTGACCAAATTCTAGAGAAATAATATATGACATGCAACTTACACAAAGCATACGGTCAAATTCATATGTGAAAGGAGCTTCCAATGATATAATTTTCACATTATACATCTCAT
The DNA here is from genome assembly GCF_003073215.2 of Triticum urartu. Classification (NCBI taxonomy): domain Eukaryota; kingdom Viridiplantae; phylum Streptophyta; class Magnoliopsida; order Poales; family Poaceae; genus Triticum; species Triticum urartu. Next base: position 205,132,176 of record NC_053025.1, on the reverse strand, counting down.
GTACTATTAATCTTGTCAATAGTCAAAGGCGGTTTTGAAAAACGCATTAGAGCATGGTTAATAATATAGCCAGCCGATGGCTCTAAGGAACTGCCATGTCATCTATAGACATCATCTATATGCACTCATACAGTAGTGTGGGCTATTTCCCACAAAAAAATATATAAGGTTGGCTATTGTATTGGTACCTTTTTCCATCCCCTCTCTATCTCTTTCTTCATATTTATTGTATTTAACTAGGGAGCTTAAAAAAATTACTATTGGACTGGCTATACGTGGCAAAATCCTAGTAGGAAGAGCATGCGCGAGAACAAGCACATTCACATGGTTGAAAACAAATTGGAAACCATGTATGTTTGAATACAAATCTAGGAGTACATACGAATCTAACAATATTGATTGGGCGTTGTTGAATGTTGATACTTTTTTCTGTAAGTTTGATCAAAGTAAAGATACTTTGACTACACATAAAACTTATATGTAAACTACTAGAAAGGATCGGAGGGAGTATATTGTAAGTTCAGGAGCGAAACAAACATTGAATACCCTTTATATATGATTTGTGGATGCTATGATCACTGGTTCAAAATTTTGAATCCGCCTTACGTATCACACATGCACCCACTCGTTCTCTCTCGATTTCATTCGGGGTCCGGAGATCGATTGAAAGAGGACTAGGGTGGGTACAATACGTTCGTTTCGCTTATGAACATACAATATACTCCCTCTGATCCCCACAGACCCCCCCCGCCGGTCCTTTCTATCATAGAATCAGACCAAACCTTTATCTCCTTGCACGACACGCAAATTGATCTCTCAACATCAATCGATCTCATCAAGATGTGTCGGGGCAATTACCGAATGCGATGTCAAAACAAAGATGGGAACTGACACGTAGTGGAGCCAAAGCGAAATTTTAAATGAACCATTTGTTTGTATGCATGTCGAGAAAATTACAACATTGGAAATACAAGCTTAGTCTAGACCCACATGCGAATGATTCTCGGCGGAATGTTCAAATGAGGCATGTGGGAGCGATACGCTCATCGTCGCTTTACACGGTGGGTTTCAGTGTGTTGAGGGTGGCATTAGCACTGTGGCACGACCAGCAGATCAACACCCGGCTCATCGAGGATGCACGGGGCGCCGAATTGCGCGCGCGCGCCGTGACGCGTCCGCGGAGTGGTGTAGCGCGGCCAACTGCGTCCCCTGGACCTGAGACCATGCCGGGTCGTCAACACCCGGCTCATGTGAGAAAAGGGTATCTCCAACGTCCCCACGAGAGCAGCTGACTACCCTGGCACACCAAAAACCCTCATCCCTCGCACCGCCGCGCGGTGCGTTCCCAGCCGGCACCGTTCATGTCGTCCATCCGTATGCCGTCGTTAAGAGGCTCGGTACACAAGGAACCAACTCCGGCGACTGTCGGATTTCAGGTTCTGGCAGACCCTTGAGGTTCAAACACTGGGGTGCGCGCGGAGATTTCGCCTCCTACCTACCTGCACCCCTCCGCCTCGCTAAGATCTAAGCTATGGAAAGAACAACACAAGAGACACTGGGTTTATACTGGTTCAGGCCACCGTTGTGGTGTAATACCCTACTCCAGTGTGTGGTGTGGTGGAATGCCTCTTGGGCTGATGATGAAGAACAATACAAGGAAGAACAGCCTCGCGAGGGTCTGTTCTTGGCTGGGGCGATGAACTGCTGGGAGGAGTTCAGTCACCCTTCTCTCTCTCACTCTCTTCTATCGTTGGTCTTGATCCCCCTAAAACTCTCTCTCTTTCTTCCCCCCTCCTTCTGCCCTGTGGGTGGCTGGTCCTATTTATAGAGGCCCTGGTCCTCTTCCCAGGAGGAGTGCGGGTTGGGGGGCGATTTTCCCCTCAACCCCTACTTCTACAGATTGCAAAGTGGTTTGAGGGTTGGATCTCTAAATTTTTTTACGGGTTTAAGAGTTTAGAGGTTCTAATCTATGGTATTTTTTGGGCAAAAACTGTAAAAAAAACAGTTATTTTTAGAGGTACGAGAGTTTGAGAGCTCTACTAGTAATGCTATCAGACCGCAAAACCGAGCCAAACTGCCGCGGTATGGCTACCATCCTCGCTTGACCCTTTCCGACCTCCACCTCTCGCTTTCGCCTCCCGTCGTCGTCGCCTCGTTCTTTCTTCTTCTTCCCCTCACCGCTTCCGTTCGCATTTCCCTCCATAAAACCCAACCGCGCAACTGCCCACTCGCCCCCCCCACCCAACGGCCGCGCAGACCAAACCCTCCTCCTTCCCGCCGACGACGCCCTCGCTGCCTCGATGGCGTCCTCCTCCACCGCCTCCTCCTCCGCCCAATTGGGGCTCGGCCTCGGGCTAGGGTTAGGCGCGATGGGTGGCCTGGGGCTCCTCCTCCCCGCCGACCGCGAACACGACCCGGAGCTGGAGCCGTGCTCTCCCCCCAAGGGCGTCCTGCGGCTGCGCGGCGCCGTGCAGCACTACGAGTGGGGCAGCCGCGGGGACGCCTCCCTCGTCGCGCGCCTCGCCGGCAAGACAGAGGAGGGCCGCCCCTGCGCCGAGCTCTGGATGGGCACCCACCCGGCTGCCCCGTCGTCGCTAGCATCCGACGACGGCGGCGCGGTCTCGCTCAGGGAGTGGCTGGCGCGCAACCCCGCTGCGCTCCTCGGCCGCGCCGTCACCGCGCGCTGGGACGGCGACCTCCCCTTCCTATTCAAGGTGCTGTCGGTGGCGAAGCCGCTCTCCATCCAGGCGCATCCGGACAGGGAGCTCGCCAGGGCGCTCCACGCGCTGCGCCCTACCACGTACCGCGACGCCAACCACAAGCCTGAGATGGCCGTTGCCGTCACCGAGTTCCGCGCCCTCTGCGGCTTCGTCAGCGTCCAGGTTTCTGCGCCTGCATTCCTTGCGTGCACGTACTGTTGAATCGCTGCTTTGTTGAATGGCCGATTCATTTCCATTTACGCTGATCTGCGATTGTTCTAATAGGGTCAGCTGACGCGTCGAGTACTTGAGTTAGTTACTTAGGGAAGTTCGATGCGGTAGGTGGATTGTTTATTCGACGTGGCAAGCAGATTCCCAATATGATTCCTCATGGGTTGGTGGGATGAGCTGACCAATGACAAAATACCAAGTGAGGTGTGGATCTGGCTACTAACGAGTTTGATAATAATAATAGAGATTTGTAACTGTAGAATAGTGTAATTGCTCACTGACAGCCCAACGATCAAGGTCTGATTATTCGCCGAAGTACCATCTGCATTTATGTGAGCAACCCTTGTTTATTTTTTAGAAATTTTGTCAGAAGAAGAGTTTAAAAACAGAGTATGAACATGCTGGCAAATCACTTGCCTTCCATGAGGTACCGTGGTCCTTGTTCAGAAGACAGTGATGGCGTCCCGCAAGTTGTCCTGTATATCCCTCGGCGGCATTGGCATCTTACTTGTTGGCCCCATGCACACATTCTGTCCAAATCACATCCAGCGATGCGGTTGGAAAAGTTCGCTTGTTAGGTAGGTGGCAGGAAATTTATGAATAGTCAAAGCCGCTGTGCAATTGGCGTTGCTTGATGTTTATTCGACTGAATTTGCTATGTGGCAATAGTTTTTTTTATTGCATACCAGATGGGTAAATAAGGGTTATTAGGACTCTCGTAAAATATTTACGGTGAAGTTTAGATTCTTGTTGGTTAAATGGTTAGTGTAGCTAAAGTATTGTAAGAGGCACTCCTCTTTTCTTGACTAATGATTAGATAGATACATTTAGGGTGGGAAGTATGGAGCAGAGAAACCTTTGCTATGTTCATTTTGTTAGAACTATCCTGTTTTGTAGAAAGTACAGTTTGCCTCTTTTTAGATACTTCAAATTCTATCTTGCATTGGTTATATTCTTCCAAAAAGGATGCATTGTTCCAGATAGTGCAAACACTCGATTGTTGAAAATGTGGGCTATGATATTAACTATGAGCTTTTGGAACTGTAAGCAATTAACAGTCGATCATTTTAGAATCAAGTACTGATTTATTCATACTGTGGTCCAGGAGCTCAAGGATGTTTTGAGGACTGTACCTGAGGTTCAAATGTTAGTTGGCAAACAAGATGTTGTGAAGCTTATGACTGCCAAAGAGCACGATGGAGGTATTGGAGTAAGGTCATATCTGCAATCAGCTTTTACTAAGCTAATGGCAACAAGCAAAGAAGCAGTTGCTGCAGCAATTTCCAAATTAAAGAGTCGCTTGAATGGGGAGATAAAGGTAAATATCTTTGCTGGGTTATTGGCATAGACAATTTCATGTTCATTTGAATTACCTATGATTGTGTTCACTGGGAGGTTGATGTCAGTATCTTTCGTTTCCTAGTGCTCTAGTATCTGCAATTGTTTTGTCCATGTTTGTGTACCAACCATAAACAGCTCCTCCAGTTTTTATTTTCTTTCTAAACAATGGTGGAAGTGGAAGTCATAGGAAATGTCTAGGAAAAGCATAGTTGAATGCTGCCTACCAGAGTCATGTAGGTCAATCTTGTCGTAGATGAAACAGTAATTTTTTGAGACCTACACTTGGCTATTAAATGCTTTTGGTTAATTTTTTATTGTTTTTTTTTGCTTTCCAGGTTCTTACAGTTCCAGTGTCTAAAAATTGTTTTAGGCCAACTGTACAGTATAAAAAATATACTCCTAGTAAATATGAGTAATTGATTTCTTTTTTCTATGATATGTCTTTATATATGAAAATTAGTTATTTATGATGTACGATGATCCCTGTTAAGCATCCATGGCTGAATGGTTAAAGCGCTCAACTCATAATTGGTAAATTTATCGGTTCAATTCCTGCTGGATGCACATGAACGGAACGTTCCATAAGTCTATTGGAACTGGCTCTCTATCCATGGAATCTCGTCCATCATCCATACATAACAAATTGGTATGGTATATTCATACCATAACATAAGAACAATAAGAATTCAAATTCTTATCGATGCTGGAACTCAGAGCATAGGAGGGAAAGTAGATTTATGGATGGAATCAAATATGCAGTATTTACAGAAAAAAGTCTTGGGAAAGAGTCAATATACTTTTAGTGTTGAATCGGGATTCACTAAGACAGAAATAAAACATTGGGTCGATCTCTTCTTTGGTGTAAGGCGGTAGCTGTGAATAGCCGTCGACTACCTGGAAAAGGTAGAAGAATAGAACTGAATTTGAATTGTTATTTGTCCTTAAAGACTGTGCATGTATAAACTATGTATGCGCTATGCTATAAATAAGTAAACATGAATTTCGATAGCTGCTTCAGAGTAACATCTCAATGCGCTGAAGGGAATGCATAAGTACCAATATTTATGGAGCTGACCTGGTGGGAGTAGGATTGCTATAACTATGCACTAGTGTAGTTGATGGTTGTCTGGGAATAATTGAGTTTGCTCTAGGATCCTACCTATGGAAACGTAGACACTGAAGCAGCATTCATTTCAACTCAAAAAGATACTGTGAGTATTAAGCTGGGTATTTAATTTGGAAGATTGATGGTTGTGAATATTAACGATGAGACAATCAGGCTAACTAGGTACTCCCTCCATTCCAAATTACTTGTCGCAGAAATGGATGTATCTAGAACTAAAATACATCTAGATACATCCATATCTATGACAAGTAATTCGGAACGGAGGGAGTAGTAATCATCGTTTGGTTGTAGCCACCAAAGCGATATCACTGCTTGCTGAAGCTAATTATTCAGTTATATCGTAGTGGGCAACCAACATCATTTCATAATGCATGTCCCAAGTATTCAGTACAAATTAGGTAGTTGAAAATCTCGCTAAGATACATGTAAGTAGACTGTTAACTTCTGCACTGCTGCGTTCCCTGTGGAGGAGTTTTTCTAATTGAAAATCTTTTGAAGTTTTACTTTGCATACATGGGGCCACCATATAATCTGAAAGCTATTGTAAGCATAAGATATCTTTGTTATTGGTGTCTTTGTTCTTTTCCTCACAGCACATTGATTTATTTTCTGCTACTTTCATCTTGCTGTCTTGTGTTACTTGAGTCAGGATCATCACACCATGAGGAATATACATATGCAGCTATTGCTTGTTTGAAGAAAAAAGTCATATGTTTTGGAGAACCTAGTATTTGTAATTCAACTATTTGCACTGATAATGTCTTTCTCCCATTCAGATTAGAACCTTTACAGAGAAGGAGCAACTAGTTTTATCACTAGAGCAGCAGTACCCAGGAGATGTTGGCGTTTTATCAGCATTTTTCTTTAACTATGTTAAGCTCAGCCCTGGTGAAGCACTTTACATTGGTGCCAACGAACCACATGCGTATCTATCAGGAGAGTGTGTTGAATGTATGGCTACCTCAGACAACGTAATTCGTGCTGGTCTGACTCCTAAGTACAAAGATGTCCAAACTCTTTGCTCCATGCTGACATACAAGCAGGTTCTTTTTTTTGTGTTCCTTTCATCTGTACCTCTAGTGTCCTGTTTATAATCTCAATTCTTTTGGCATGCAGTTTCTTTATTTGCCATATTGTGTTCATTTTTGTCAGCATACAGCTTAGCATCATCTATCGGCAGTCAATAGTGTTTCTGATTATTTTTTGCTGCAGGTTAGGCCCTGTTTGATAGCAAAGTATTTTCTGAGTATTCTAAAAATACTGCAGTTTTTCAGATACCATAGTTTTATTTGCTGTGACCTGTTTGGCTAGCACTAAATACCGGGTTATTAAAACTAGAGTATCCTCAAAACTGTGGTAATTTCTCTGCATAAAAAAAAGAACCATGGGCCTCTTTTTTAGAAACAGAGCAAGCGAAAGAAACAAGCTAGTTGCTAGCTATTCACAACAAGCTCGTCTCGCTCTCACACCATCGCGTTCACTGCCGCCGCTGCGGCCGTCTCTGTAGATTCTCCATAGGCTACATTCAGTTTTTGCATGCTCCTGTTCTTATGCACGCATATGGTAAGGGCTTACCCAGCTAGCTGCCAAGAATAACGGATCCTAAATTGTAAAGAAACCAGCCACACGTGCTTGTCCTGCTAACGGTAAGGTATATGCTAGCTAGCTGCATCTGCATGGCCGATTAGTTGAATGCAACGACTAGCTAGGTAGTGTTTGCAGCGCTAACAGCTAGCCATCTAAATTTACAGCACTGCGCAAGCCATAGCCAAGCCAAACAGGTGCTCTGTATTGTCAATACTCTAAAATACTTTGTTATGTTAAAACCACGGTATTTTATGCCTACAGGTAAATTACTGTAGTTTGCTGATACTGCGTTTTTTTAATACTTTGCTATCAAACAAGGCCTTAATTGTAATTGGTTATTTTGTTACATGCTAGTGCGCTAAAATCGGTTGTTTGTAACATAATTTAGCAATTCAAAGTGGTTTTTGAGAACATTTGGAGTTTGATCACATTGAGAAACTTTGGCTGGAATATCCAATGGGTGGGCCAATGAGGCTTTTACATATGTTGCTTAAATATTCTCTAAAACACTATGCTCTATTCCCTTAAGTAATACACATTTGATCTTGTGCATGCAGATGTTCCCCGAAATTTTGCAAGGTGTTCTGGTGCAGCCATATGTAATTCGTTACACACCCCCGTTTGATGAGTTTGAAGTTGATTGCTACTCACTACCCCAAGGTGAATCGGTTACCATGTTACCAGTGCCTGGCCCATCCATCTTCCTCGTCATGACTGGGGAGGGCGAGATCCAGGCTGATGGCATGCCTGACGAAGGAGTAGCAAAGGAAGGGGATGTTTTGTTTGTGCCGGCATGCACGGAGGTGAAGCTTCACGCTTCTGGCTCCGGGTGCTTGCAGCTGTACAGAGCCGGAGTAAACAGCAGATTCTTCTGTTGACATGGATAACCCTGCAGATGGGTAATTTCAAGGGCCATGGTTGTTGCAAGAGGGATCATCCGGTGTTCGTACGAGACTACGTTACCAGGTTTTTACATGCATATCAAGAATAGTGAACTTGTTGTAAGGTTAGTTAGCCAAAGTTTGTCATAGTGTATAGGCAAGTCGAGAGTTGAGTCCATTCCTTCATATCTTAATCATGTTTACATATTAGGCACCTATTTTTTCAGTAAGCTGGGATGAGAAAATGCAGTCTCTAGTTGAGCTTCAACTATCTATATGTGTACATGGAAATTGGGAAGGAAAATGAACGCCTCGTTGTTATCTCGTGCTTAATAGTGTTTGAAAATGTTTCATGTCGGACGGGTCAACATTGGCTCCGCTGTGCAGGCCGTCTCAGCATAAGTTATGTCCCCTTTCTCACGCACACACTTGCGTGCGATGATAGTGCCCTCTGGCCCAGGCATCTTGAGCTTGAGGTAGACATAACAAGGCCGGGCCATGAAGCGAGTGCAAGCCGGCTGTTCAAAGAGGGCATAATATGGACTCTTAATTTTGACCATCTCAAACGTGAGGAACTCTGATTTGTAGTTGTACTTAGTGCAAAACGCAACTTTCAGCTTGATCCGCCTAATAGAATAAGCAGACTTTCCAGGAATGATCCCGTGAAAAATGGTTAAGGAAGGCTGGAGTTGCTTTTTTGACAGGTTCATACGTCTGAAGGTATCATCGTATAGGATGTTAATGTTGCTTTCTTCGTCCATAAGCACGCACTTTAGTGAGGTTATAATCATCGACTTGAGGTGCCACCACCAGGGCTAAACAACTCGGATTCTCAATCCGGGGAGAATGATCCTCTCTGCTCCAGGTAACCGGTTGCTCTGTCCAGTTTAAGTACTCCTCTTAATTTGTCAGAAACTGGTGAACGCCACTTGGCAATGGCTTAATCACAAAGGCTGAAGAAATATACAAAGTCATTCGTGAAAATCTCAAACCCGCGCAATTGCGCCAGAAGAGTTACTATGATAGCAAGCATCGTGACTTGGTTTTCGAGATCGGAGACCATGTCTACCTCCGCGTCTCTTCAATGAAAGGTACTCATCGCTTCGATATCAAAGGGAAGCTGGCCCCTAGATACGTGGGTCCTTTCAAGATCATTGGCAAAAGAGGCGATCTCGCCTATCAACTTGAGCTTCCATCTAACTTTGCAAATGTGCATGACGTGTTTCACGTGTCTCAGCTTCGCAAGTGTTTCAAGAGTCCTGACCGCACCATCAACTTCGAAGAGATTGATCTCCAAGAAGACATGTCTTATCATGAGCATCCCGTTGCTATCCTTGAAGAAACTGAGCGCAAGACTCGCAACAAGTCTATCAAATTCCTGAAAGTGAAGTGGTTACACCATTCCGACCGTGAAGCCACCTGGGAACGCGAGGACCACCTCTGTTTCGAATATCCGGAGTTTTTCCAATCCTAGATCTCGGGACGAGATCCTTTTGTAGTGGTGGAGTGTTGTAACACCCCGTATGTAACTTGCCATATTTGTATTCCAACTCCTGCAATTTTCGGCACTAAGTTATGATATTCCCTCGTGGTTGGGTTTTGTTTTCGTTTTGCATTTTGTCCATGTCATGCATCTCATATCATGTCATCATGTGCATCGCTTTTCCATACGTGTTCGTCTCATGCATCCGAGCATGTTCCCCGTTGTCCGTTTTGCATCTCCGGCCTCCTCCACGCCCAACTTCGGCGAGACTCCGGCGGACATCGGGAACCGTGCCAGATTTGGATCGGGCAAACCCTAGGTCGATTTTGCCAAAGTCATTTTCCTTGCATATTTATTTTAGCTATGTTCATCGCATCATATCTCATCATCCGTAGCTCTGTTTCACGCGTGTGATATATCAAATTGTTCATCTGGATGTGCTCTTCATTTTATTCCATTGCATCATGCTTGTTTGAGTCCATCTTGATGCCTAAAATACTGTTGCAAGAGTGCTATAAAATGTTAGTTTCTGTTTCTTAACAGATTATGAATATTTGTTATTTTTGCCATGATTATTGTGTGCCTCCTATGAACTTGAGCCCTACATGTGTTTTGGGCTATGCCATGCCATCTTTACAGGGGTGTATGCCATGTATTTTTGTGATCAATGTGGTGACTAGCACATGCATGCAAAGTAGCTCTCGTGATGTTGCTGATTTCAGGGACTTAGAATTCTTCTAAGTCATTTCCCTGATATTATTTTTATGCCATGTATTCATGTTGCTACAGAGTGATCCATGCCTCTTTTGAGCATGTTCAGTAAGGATGATTTCGAGATATTGTTATGTTATATCCATTCATGTCTTTGTTTGCAATTATGGAGACCCCTAGCATGACTCAATTTTGTTCTACTTTTGCTATAAAATGTTTCTGGCAAATTGTTTACGTGTTAATCAATTTTGCCAAGGTTGTTGTAGTTGATCCATGCATGCTATGAGATTGTTCTTGCCATGTTTAGCTTCTTGAACATGTCTTCTTGCTGGGTGTATGCTTAGTTTGTCATGCAATGCCTTGTGGTGAGTGCATCGAGCTCGCAAACATGCCTACGTAACTCTGTTTTTGCCATGTCCAGTTTCCTGCTAAGTCTGAATCTGTTAACGGAACTTGCTATGTTTACATGGGTGCCATCATATCTTCTGATCCTTTTTGGCTTATGGTCAGTAAGGGACTTTTGTTATATGCTTTGAGTAGTTTCATGCCATGCCTTGCTTTGCCATGATGAGTTCCTGTAGCATGTTGTTATCTTGCTCTAAACATTGCTTCCTGATATTAAATCCTGACATGTTATTTTCACTAAGTCTGCAAACCTGATATCTTTTGCACTTTTGCCATGCTTGTTTGAACCTGCTATTGTGTGATTTAGCCGTAGCTCAGTGTTCATATTTTGTCAAGCATCTTGAGTGGATCACTGCCATGTGCTTTGTTGCTATGTTAGAGTGCAGTAGCTTAGTTTCTTGTTGCATTTTAGATGGCACCGTGCTATTAATCGCAGATTTGTGCCATTATTGTTTTGCTTGCCATTTGTAAACCGTGCATCCGATTCCGATGATCTTTATATCGATTTCGACCGAGATCAACTCATCTTTCCAGCGGCGCTCTTGGTTTTCCAAGTTGAGGCCTGGTTCAATCTTTCCCTTCCGAAGCACGCATATGCATTGCATATTACATCCCGCATATCATGTCATGTTTTGCATCATGTTGCTTGCGCATTGCACCGTGGTTGATTGTGGTTCCCATTGCTTGTGTTCTTGATTTGGGTAGAGCAGGAAGACGATTACGTGATCGAAGAACCTGTTGAGTACGCGTACGAGGATCAAGCTTACGTCAACTCGGAGAACTTTGCAGGCAAGATGACCATACCCTCGAAATCACTTCTATCTTTGCTTGATAGTTGCTCGCTCTATTGCTATGCCTATGCCGCGATACCTACCACATGCTTTATCATGCCTCCCATATTGCCATGTCAAGACTCTAACCCACCTTGTCCTAGCAAACCGTTGTTTGGCTATGTTACCGCTTTGCTCAGCCCCTCTTATAGCGTTGCTAGTTGCAGGTGAAGTTTGGAGTTTGTTCCTTATTGGAACATGTTTATTGTTGGGATATCATTATTACAACTTGTTTACCTTAATGCATCTATATACTTGGTAAAGGGTGGAAGGCTCGGCCTTATGCCTGGTGTTTTGTTCCACTCTTGCCACCCTAGTTTCTGTCATACCGGTGTTATGTTCCTTGATTTTGCGTTCCTTACGCGGTCGGGTTATAATGGGAACCCCTTGGCAGTTCGCCTTGAATAAAACTCCTCCAGCAAGGCCCAACCTTGGTTTTACCATTTGCCACCTAGCCTTTTCCCTTGGGTTTCGCGGACTCAAGGGTCATCTTTATTTTAAACCCCCGGGCCAGTGCTCCTCTGAGTGTTGGTCCAACCTGTCAGCAGCCGGTGGCCACCAGGGGCAACTCTGGGTTGGCCTACCGGAATCTTGGAAAATCCGGTGTGCCCTAAGAACGAGATATGTGCAGCTTCTATCGGGATTTGTCAGCACATTCGGGTGGCTTTGCTGGTCTTGTTTTACCATTGTCGAAATGTCTTGTAACCGAGATTCCGAGTCTGATCGGGCCGTCCTGGGAGAAGGAATATCCTTCGTTGACCGTGAGAGCTTGTGATGGGCTAAGTTAGGACACCCCTGCAGGGTTTTGAACTTTCGAAAGCCGTGCCCACGGTTATGGGCACATGGGAATTTGTTAATGCCCGGTTGTAGAAAACCTGAAGTTGATCTTAATTAAAATACATCAACCACGTGTGTAATCGTGATGGTCTCTTCTCGGCGGAGTCCGGGTCAACAATATGGGAGGCATGATAAGCAAGTGGTAGGTATCGCAGCATAGGCATAGCAAAAGAGCGAGCAACTAGCAAGCAAAGATAGAAGTGATTTCGAGGGTATGGTCATCTTGCATGAAATCCCGCAAGGAAGAAGAACGAGTCCATGAAGAAGACAAACGGACATAGTCGAACGGGTCCTCACAAACGCGACGTTATCGGAACCAACCCGAAGAAGCAACACCGGAAAGAATCACACAACATAGTAAACAACCAACACATAAACAAGGCATGATATGCGGGATGCAGTATGCGATGCAGATGCATGATTTGGAAAATAATGATTGAACCTGGCCTCAACTTGGAAATCCAAGAGTGCCACTGGAAAGAGGAGTTGATTTCGGTCGAAATCGATATAAAGATCACCGGAATCGGATGCACGGTTTGGAAATGGCAAGCAAAACAAATATGGCACCGGTCTGCGATAAACAGCGAGTGTCCATCTAAATGCATCAAGATAAATATGCTACATCACTCAAACACGACAACAAAATACATGGCAGGGATCCACTCATGAAGCTTAACAAAAGATGAACACTGAGCTATGGCTAATTCATCCATTAACAGGTTCAAACAAGCATGGCAAAAGTGCAAATGACAACAGGTTTCAGACTTTGTGAAATTAACACAAGGCTGGAATTTATCATCAGGAAGCAATCTTTAGAGCATGAAAACTACATGCTACAGGAACGTAACATGGCAAAGCAAGGCATGGCATGAAGCTACTCAAAGCACTTAACAAAAGTCTCTTAGTGACCTTGAGCCAAAAGGGATCAGAAAATACAATTGCAAGCATGTGAACATGGCAAAAACATAAACAGATTCAGACTTAGTGAAAAACTAGAGCATGCAAATCAGCCAACGAGTAGGCATGTTTATGAGCTCGATGCACTCACTACAAAGCATGGCATGACAAAATAAGAATACACCCATGAAGAAGACATGGCATAGAAGCTAGACATGGCAAGAACAACATCATAGCTTGCACGGATCAACAACAACAAGCTCGGCAAAATCGCTAAACAAATTAGCAATCTGCCAGGAACATTTTATAGCAAAAGTAGAGCTCGATTGACTCAAGCTAGGGTGCTCCATAAATGCAAACAAAGACATGGATGGATAGAGCACAACAATATTAACAAAACATCCTTACTGATCATCCTTAAACGAGGCACGGATCACTAGGAAACAACATGAACATATGGCATAACAACAAAAACAGGACAAGGACTTAGTGAAATTCTAAGTCCCTGAAAACAGCATTACCGATTACGCTACTTTGCAAGCCTGTGCTAGTCACCACAAAGATCACAAAAATACATGGCATACACCCCTGTAAAGATGGCATGGCATATAACAAAACACATGTAGAGCTCAGGATCATATCATGCACACATTAATCATGGCAACAATGACAAAATGCCATTTGCTGAAACAGATCTGACAAATTCATCATATAGCCCTCTTCCAACAGCATTTCGGGCATCAAGATGAGCTCAAATGAAAATGATGCAATGAGATGAAATGATGTACTCGTTGAGACGAACATTTTGATATGCTACACGCACGAAACGGAGCTACGGATGCAAAGTTGTGATGCGATGAACAGGGACATATAATATGCAGATCTGGGGACTTAGACAAAAAAACATGGGCACATGATAGCTAAAGTGCGCACGAGCGGAGTTTAGAGGGATGGCTCACCATTTGGGCTCGGCCCAAGAAGGAAGGAGGGAGCTGGGCCGGATCTAGGCCTGCTGTGCGGGGAGGGGCCCATGCGGGCGCTCGTTGTTCTCCTCCCGATCCTGCCTGGATCGGAGAGGTAGGGAGCAGCGGCTCCGGCGCGACGCCGGCGAGGCTGGGCAACAAGCCGGCGAGGGGACGGCGCCGGGAGATGTGGGGATGGCCGGATCCGGTCGCTCCGGACCCATTCCGGCCAGATCCGGGGCCGGGCAACGACGGGGTGGCGCTGGTGCAGCGAGGCTCGGTGACGGGGCGTCACAGGGTCGCCGGTGAATGAAGGGGGCGATGGCGGCGGAAGCAGACGGCGGCGGGGCGCTGCGTGGTGGTGCGGGCGCGGCGCGGTAAGGCGATAGCGGCGGCGCGGGGAGGCGAGGTGCTCGGCGGCGGAGCGACAGGGTCGACGCGGCGGCAGAGCTCCGGCGAGAGCTCACCGGAGACGGTGGCTGGCGACGAGGCCCTCAGGCGGCGACGCAAACCGCATCGGGCGGCGGGGACTCGGGCCGCAGCGGGCGAGCGGCGGCGGCGCGCGGGCCTGCGCGGGCCCGCGATGGGCTCCGCGGGCCGTGACGAAGTGGGCGCGGGCGAGGCTGATGTGGCGCGCTGTGAGTGGCCCGGGGCGGCGGTGCGAGCTGACGTGGCAGCCGCTGATTGGCTGGAAGACGTGGAGGGCACGGTGAACATGTCCGGCGCGGCGAGGACGCGTCCGGATGCACGGTGGAGGAGGTAGACTAGGGTTAGACCGTGAATTTCGGAGGGAGACACAAATATATAGGTAGAGGGAGCTAGGGAAGTCCAAATGAGGTGCGGTTTTCGGCCACGCGATCGTGATCGAACGACCGAGATGATGGAGGGGGTTTAGGTGGGTTTTGGGCCACTTTGAAGGGGTGTTGGGATGCAACACACACGAGGCCTTTTCGGTCCCTCGGTTAACCGTTGGAGTATCAAACGAAGTCCAAATGGCACGAAACTTACCAGGCGGTCTACCGGTAGTAAACCAAGGCCGCATGAAAAGTCTCGGTACAATCCGAAAACGTTTAACACCCACACACGAAAAGAGGTAGAAAGGGACACTGGGTGACATAGGAGCGCCGGATTGCAAAATGGACAACGGGGAAAATGCTCGGATGCATGACACGGACATGTATGCAAATGAAATGCACATGACGACATGATATGCAATGAATGACACGCAAGCAAAGACAACGCAACAACAACGAATAATTGAAGGACACCTGACACATCGGTCTCGGGGCGTTACATTATGCCTGTTGTTTTGTTCCACTCTTGCCGCCCTAGTTTCCATCATACCGGTGTTATGTTCCTTGATTTTGCGTTCCTTACGCGGTTGGGGGAATGGGACGCCCTTGACAGTTTGCTTTGAATAAAACTCCTCCAGCAAGGCCCAACCTTGGTTTTAACGTTTGCCACCTAAGCCTTTTTCCCTTGGGTTCTGCAGACTCAAGGGTCATCTTTATTTTAACCTCCGGGCCAGTGCTCCTCTGAGTGTTGGTCCAAAACAGAGCCACTTGCGGTGCCGCCCCTAGGCAACTTGGGGTATCTTCGGTTGCTGTACGTAGTGTTCATGCGGTGTGCCCTAAGAACGAGATACGTGCGACTCCTATCGGGATTTGTCGAAACATCGGGCGACTTTGCTGGTCTTGTTTTACCATTGTCGAAATGTCTTGTAACCGGGATTCCGAGACTGATCGGGTCTTTCTGGGAGAAGGAATATCCTTCGTTGACCGTGAGAGCTTGTGATGGGCTAAGTTGGGACACTCCTGCAGGGTATAAACTTTCGAGAGCCGTGCCCGCGGTTATGTGGCAGATGGGAATTTGTTAATGTCTGGTTGTAGATAACTTGACACTTGACTTAATTAAAATGAATCAACCACGTGTGTAGCCGTGATGGTCTCTTTTCGGCGGAGTCCGGGAAGTGAACATGGTCTTGTGTTATGTATGAACGTAAGTAGTTTCAGGATCACTTCTAGCTTCTCGACCATTGCGTTGCTTCTCTTCTCGCTCTTTTTTGCGTATGTTAGCCACCATATATGCTTAGTGCTTGCTACAGCTCCACCTCATTACCTTACCCTACCCATAAGCTTAAATAGTCTTGATCTCGCGGGTGTGATATTGCTGAGTCCTCATGGCTCACGGATACTTCCAAACAGTTGCAGGTGCCGATGATACCAGTGTAGGTGATGCTACCGAACTCAAGTGGGAGTTCGACGAGGATCTGGGTCGTTACTATGTTTCGTTTGCTGATGATCAGTAGTGGAGCCCAATCGGGACGATCGGGGATCTAGCATTTGGGGTTGTCTTCCTTTATTTTGGTTTCGTAGTCGGACATTTGATTGTACTCTGGATGATGTATGTTTAACTTGTTATTTGTGTGAAGTGGCGATTGTAAGCCAACTCTTTATCCCTTCTTATTCAGTACATGGGATTGTGTGAAGATTACCCCTCTTGCGACTAAACCACCATGCGGTTATGCCTCTAAGTCTCGCCTCGACACGTGGGAGATATAGCCGCATCGTGGGTGTTACAAGTTTGTATCAGAGCCATCCCCGATTTAGGAGCCCCCTGCTTGATTGAATCGCTGACGTTGTTGAGTCTAGAACAAAATGTTTTTAGTCTTAGGATTATATATATCGGAAAGTAGGATTCTTTTTACTCCTCTGTCCCTTCGTCGCTCTGGTAAGGCCTCCTGACGTAGAAGTTTTGACTTTCCTCTCCTCAAATTTTCACGAATTTATTTTAGGATCACGCTGATATCTTGGAATCGTTTCGATAGTTTTGTGACGAGAACATTGTTCTCGGTGGCTCCTGACATTTAGGGGTTGTGGCAGTGTCCTGGGGAGTTGAGCTCCGAGGTGTTGTCGTCACAATTTTATCGTTGCAGTTCTGGAATACCTGAGTTCGCCAACATCGAAAATCTCTTTTATGCAGTTGTTGGTGAGATAACCTCGACGCCACCTAGTACTGGGGCGGGAGTTCGGGAGTATTGCCATAACTCGTATAACGGATGCTTTTCAAAGGTTGAGATACATGATTTCCGGAGTTTTCTTGGTTATGTGTTGACGGATGGATACAACTGGATGTAGGGATTGTTAGTTTGGGTGAGATATTATGCTTCCCATATATCCCCAACACCAGATTGCATAACCAGAAAGTTTCGGGAGTTTATAAGTGGGAATTCAAGTAGCTCCTAGAATATCTTTCTGACAGATGCATGATATGGGATTGGGTAAATCTCTATCATATGTATTTGTTCCGGCTTATGCTGCAAGAAAATCCTTTGTTTTCTTTTATTTGTGGTATTCGAGTTGCTTCGATGTCAAGTGTTGATTCCATACCTTTCCTAAGTGGTATTATCATATTTCTATGTGAATACTAATCCTTCATGATAATCGAGATTGTCATGTCAATCCTTTTCCAACCGGCGTGTTTCTCTTCAAGTGGATCCGATCATTTCAACATTCGCGAGATCAAATTCTCAGTTCTTTGCAACGGTGTTTGTTTCATCCGTTCCAAGTTGTCTTTGTTTTTCCCGCCCTCCCACCCTTTTTCTTCAAGGACCCAGACTTCTTAATCAAGTATCCTTTTTATTGATGTGAAGTCTCTCCATTCTTTTCCGCCAATGTTCTTATCCGGTGATTCTCAGGAAGATACTAACGGAGCTTCAAGTTAATCATTCCTCGTTCTTTTTCTTTTCCGGTGGATTCAATTCAAGCTTCGGTGTTGAGCATATTCCTTTCATTTGTCCAATGCTTTCTCATGCCGGTGGACTTCTCAACCATTCACTTCTCGCCATTCATTTGTTCTGGAGTACTGAAGATATCTCAGGACATTCGTGTTTTCATTCCTAATCCGTTCAAGATATCTCAAGGTTGTTATCTCTTTTGAGCCATTTAATTCAACCAGTGCAATCTTTCTTTTAAATCGCTCAACGATGTATATTTTGAGTGGGCCTTAACCCACAGGTCTTTTCCCAGGATCTTACCTGACTCTTCTATTTTCCCAAAGTTATTCTCAAATTCTTCTCCAAGTTTGACGTAAGAATGAATCATCATCAGTCAGATGGTTTCTCCAAGATCTTTGAAATTCTTTTCATCATTGGATCAACCTCTTCGCTTTTGATTCTCCTGGAGTGTCTAAACAATTCTTGGTGGTGTTTCTCATCGTCATTCTCAGATTTTGGACACCAAAGAGGAGTTCCTTTTAAATCCTTACTCGTTCATCCAAAGATTCATGGTGCTAGCTTTATGCCATCCTCTCATAATTGTATTCGATTGTGAGAATTCTTTTCTTACCATCTGAAGCATTTCATGAGTTCTTTCTATTTTATTCCTACGAAGGCCATCTTTTTCGGGTTTATTCATTCTAGCTTTCAGCTCTCGTTTTCCAAATCATACTGGTGCATCATTCAACTATCCTCTAATCAGCTCGGGATCTCTTCGTTTACTTGCATCTAAATTCTCTCAAGTATCTTCGTTCATTTTCTAATTCTTCCCGATGTTTCGCTATCTTTTCTTTGTTCGTTTTCAATCCTTACGGTGGTTCATACAAGATTTATCTTCCTTCGTTATCATATCAATTCATTCGTTCTTTCCAATCCTACCGGTGGTTCGTTGAAGTCCTTCTCAAGTTTGCGCTATATCTCTCTTAATCCTTTCTACGAGAATAAGTAGTATGCCAAATCCGTTGCTTGTCATCAATTTAAATTGGTGAAGGATGTGCATAACGTAATTCTTATTATTGTCCATCCAAGTGATCTAGTTTCTTCGTTCTAGAGTTGTCATCATGTCACATTTCTTGGTTCGAGATGCTTCATCTTTTCTTTTCTGGAGTTCCATGTTTTTCCGCATTATCTCGTCGCGAAGCTCCATCTAAATCATCGCAAGGCTTCACCTTGTGTTCTCAATTTCTCTTTCTTTTTATCATCCTTTTATTACCGAAGTTCTTCATGGAGGCTCTACATGGTAGTTCGTCAAGGATTCCTTTCATTTCTTCAATTGTTCTTCAAGATTTCTCTCAAAGTTAAGATCCGCCAAGCCTTACTCAAAATTAAACATGGTGCTCAACACATGTTTGTTTTGAGGAGTTCAAGTATTCTTCATCGTGCATTCCAAAGTGCGATTCTTTCTTCCTTATCTTTTGAGGTGGTGCTATATCATTTCTTGACAATTTCCATTCTTGTTTCACGATTCACATGTTGTCAAGAATGAGGTATTTTAAATCCATTAATCTCTTCACTGGAGTTATCTTGGGTTATATTTCACCTAAAGCTTTCCCTAAGGAATGTTGCTATTGTGGTGCTTATCAATGATCCAAGTTTTCTCCTACCCTCTCGGCGAAAGAAGTTTTCATCTCTTCGTTGATCTCAAGCAAGCAATTGTTTTTCATTAGTGGCAGAATTTCACCTCAAGTTTTGAGATGCTTCCTTAAGCCCACAACAAGTTTATTCTTTTCATTGTTCATTTCCCAACAACTCCGTCCAATCCTCTATGGAAGGATGCTTTCAAATTCATTTGAGGTAGAAGATGTTGTTTTCTTCTTTGTTACTTTCAGTCTGGTCTATCTTTCGTTCCGGAGGCATCGTGATGTTGCACTCTTCGACCCATCATCCCATTTTTTGTAAAAGATCATGTTCTTTCCTTTGCTTATCCGTTCAACTGGAGTGTCGTGTCCTTCATTCAAGTTCTCTCATCTTATCAAGTTTTGCCTCCCTTCTCAACCGGAGTGCTATCTGAAATCTTTCTTACCCCTTGTGCCATTATTTCAACAGTTCCGGAGGCAGTGTGTTGTTGATTTCGTCAAGTATCATCCAATCTTATGAAGTTCTTATTCAATTCCTTTGCTTTTCAGTCGGAGTGCTGTCCAAATTATATCATTCTTATTCCTTCTCTATCTTGTTTTAACTGGAGTGGTTTCAATATATATCCTTTCCTTCAACCTACAAGGTTCTCGCAATGTTCCTTGTTCCTCTTTTATAACGGAGTGTTTTCAACTTCTTGCATCTTTTTTGGATTCCTTCTTTCAATTTGTTTAACCTCTCAAGGTTCTTTGGTTTCACTCATTTGTCAAAGAAGCAACTTAGTTTTACCTCTTCCCTTCCTCTTTCGTTTCTCTTTGGTGCCATCCTAGATCTTGGGACGAGATCCTCTTGTAGTGGTGGAGTGTTGTAATGCCCCGAGACCGACACTCCAGATGCCTTCCAGTAATTTCGTTGCCGCCGTGTGTTTGTTTTGCTTGCTCCTTTTATTTTTTGCATTGCATCATGTCATCATGCCATCATGTCATTTCATTTTTTAAACTCAACTAAATAAATTGCATGGATCTTCGGTCCAGTCAAACCGAGGGAATTCACATGGTGATTCTCTTTACAACATATCCTCCCAATATTAGGGAGCTATAATAAACATTCCATTCTTTTGGAATTAACCATAACACACTTGCAAATATTCCCCATGCCTTTTCTACTTCGAGTTTGACCTTCAAATCTTGTCCGCAATTCTTATCACTTTTATCGAGGTTCCTCCAATAATCCTCATCATTTTTGGGCTCTTCTAAATATTGTCCTAGTTCAAACCATTCGAATTTAAATTCAAATGAGTTTGAATTTAAATCTTGCAATCTTGGCCACTCCTATTTTTCATGGACAGTACACATTTTTGTGAGTCCAGGAAAATTATCCGCGTGCCCAAATCCTTCCTCTAACCCTTTCTTTTCTCTCCTTCCTTTCTTTGCGATTTTCTGTTTTCTGAAAAGGTTTTTTTAAGACTTAATGGAGAGAGAGATTCCAGCGCAGCCCAACTCCTCTGGCCTTTTTCATCTCCACCAAAAAGGCCCAAGGCCCCGGCCATTTGCCTCCCCACTGGCGCGGCCTCTAAGGCCCACCTAATCCTAAACCTAACCCTCTCCCCTGCCTGATCCCATCTCTCCCTCTCCCTCATCTCCACCCCACCGCCAGAGAGCCGCGGCTCGATCCCCTTTCCCCTCCACTCATCTTCCTCCTTGCACCAGGGAGAGGAGCTCCCTTGTCCTGTGCTGGCCCCTCCTTCCTCGCGCCTTCCTCTCCTGCACCGCATCACTGGATCGCTGCCTCCCCACCTCTGCCTCCGGCCACAGCCAGCGAGCAGCTCCACCGGAGCCATGCCCCTTCGCCGTCGCGCTGCCTTGCCTTCCTCCACCGACTACAGCCCTGGCCTCCGTCCCCGTGCCCGAACCTCCATGAAGCTGCTGCCTTAAGCTCCGCCCCTGAAGCCGTCGACAACCGAAGCCCGGCCACGTCGCAGCCTCTCCTGCCGGCGACCTCGCCGTCCGAGCTGCTCCACCCTGCCACCTCTGCTCCGACCTGCTAGCTCGCCTCCTGCTCGTCCTCCTCTGTGCCCTGCTCCAGTCTGCAACAAGCAGCCCGACGGAGTGTAGCTCGTGCTGCACCTCCTCGATGGCCACCCGTGCACCTCCACCTCGCCCTGCCATTGTTGCCTCCATGCTTCTCTTCCGCGCCCCCTTTTCGTGCATCACGAGCTCCACCCCCCTGCTGACCCGTCGGCCTTGTTTCCCCTCTTGTCGCTGCCAAGACCCGACAACCAGGGATGCCAAGAACGTCTTCGTGGATTTGACAAGTACCTACACTGGCAAGACTACACGGACGTTCATTCCACTACAGCACTGAAACTTCAAGGTCGACTATGTTTTGTTGCCCCGTCTGGAATCGTCAAGTACCCGAATACCACATTGACACCAAGTACATCTACCGCAGTCTTCGGAATCGCCAGGAACGCCAAGTACCTTTTCGAGTTCACGAGGCCGGCAAGTCCGAAGACCCTAGTTGCACCAAGTTCCACTATGATATGTACCACTACCATCGTCGAAGACCCGTGTAACACAAGCGTCAAGTTCCTCTACCGATGACTCGAGCGGCTACGAAACGTGTACCACTACCGTCGACCCGCGAAGACCTCGTGGACGTCAAGTTCCATGTCGTGACCCCGAACATCTACGGACATGAACGACTACCTCCTCTTTGAGATGTGTACCACTACTTCCACTGCCGTCGTGAGAACGTTTACTACCACTAATTCCCTCTACGAACTTGATCCGCTTCGAAACGCATGCTTCGAAGGTATAACACCGAGACGACCACTCGTGGACCGTATGCATGTGATGTGTGCATGAGATGGTTTCATGTAACTGTTGCTCGCCGCGTACGATGTATCTCTTGCGCGTTACCTGTTTCTGAGCCATCGACACGTGGGAACCCGGTAACCGGGAGCACCTCACCGTACATCGCATGACACGCTCCCGTCACACTTTCTTTTGCACCGGCATCTCAATCGAGTTACCGGAACCGGAATGTTGCCGTGGCACCATTTCTGTTGTCGTTGTTGTGGCACCCCTTCCGTTCCCGCCACGATGACAAATGCTTCATAACATGCTCATGTAACATTTTCATAAAATTGCATAAACATGCATATGTCATCCGCATCATGATAACCACATTTGGGATGGTTATAATTGTTGTTTCCATTAAATTGCTATATATGCATATGGGGATTTTCCGAATTTATTGTTGTTGTTTCCGGCCTCATTTAAAATGCCTACATGTGTAATTTATTTATGTTTCACCTCTTGCCATATTTAACAACATTTAACGTTGTTGGGTACATAAGCGAGAGCGGACTAAATACTTGCATGTGGTGATTCTTCAATATGCAACTCGTTACATATTGAGCTCCACTTAACTTGTAGTGTTGTTTGTGCATATTGCCATGCCATGCCTCATTAAACCAGACATGCATCATACTTGGTTGTGCATCATGCCATGTTTAAGTGATGGTGGTTTACTATGTTGTTTGCTTCTTTCCGGTTGTGCTTCTTCTCGATAGTTCCGGTAACGTCACATTTGTGAGGATCCGTTCGACTACGTTCGTTTGTCTTCTTCATGGACTCGTTCTTCTTCCTTGTGGGATCTCAGGTAAGATGACCATAACCTCGATATCACTTCTATCTTTGCTTGCTAGTTGTTCACTCTATCGCTATGTCATGCTACCTACCACTTGTCATATCATGCCTCCCATATTGCCATGTCAAGCCTCTAACCCACCTTCCTAGCAAACCGTTGTTTGGCTATGTTACCGCTTTTGCGCAGCCTTCTTATAGCGTTGCTAGTTGCAGGTGAAGTTGAAGTTTTTTCCATGTTGGAACATGGATATGTTGGGATATCACAATATCTCTTATTTACTTAATGCATCTATATACTTGGTAAATGGTGGAAGGCTCGGCCTTATGCCTGGTGTTTTGTTCCACTCTTGCCGCCCTAGTTTCTGTCATACCGGTGTTATGTTCCTTGATTTTGGGTTCCTTACGCGGTTGGGGGCATGGGACCCCCTTGACAGTTCGCTTTGAATAAAACTCCTCCAGCAAGGCCCAACCTTGGTTTTAACATTTGCCACCTAAGCCTTTTTCCCTTGGGTTCTGCAGACTCAAGGGTCATCTTTATTTTAACCCCTGGGCCAGTGCTCCTCTGAGTGTTGGTCCAAAACAGAACCACTTGCGGGGGTCGCCCCTAGGCAACTTGGGGTATCTTCGATTTCCGTACGTAGTGTTCATCCGATGCGCCCTGAGAAAGAGATACGTGTGACTCCTATCGGGATTTGTCGGCACATCGGGCGGCTTTGCTGGTCTTGTTTTACCATTGTGGAAATGTCTTATAACCGGGATTCCGAGACTGACCGGGTCTTTCCGGGAGAAGGAATATCCTTCGTTGACTGTGAGAGCTTGTGATGGGCTAAGTTGGGACACCCCTGCAGGGTATAAACTTTGGAGAGCCATGCCCGCGGTTATGTGGCAGATGGGAATTTGTTAATGTCCGGTTGTAGATAACTTGACACTTGACTTAATTAAAATGAATCAACCGTGTGTGTAGCCGTGACGGTCTCTTTTCTACGGAGTCCGGGAAGTGAATACAGTCTTGTGTTATGTATGAACGTAAGTAGTTTCAGGATCACTTCTTGATCACTTCTAGCTTCTCGACCGTTGCGTTGCTTCTCTTCTCGCTCTTATTTGCGTATGTTAGCCACCATATATGCTTAGTGCTTGCTGCAACTCCACCTCATTACCTTACCCTACCCATAAGCTTAAATAGTCTTGATCTCGTGGGTGTGAGATTGCTGAGTCCTCATGGCTCACGGATACTTCCAAACAGTTGCAGGTGCCGATGATACCAGTGTAGGTGATGCTACCTAACTCAAGTGGGAGTTCGACGAGGATCTGGATCGTTACTATGTTTCGTTTCCTGATGATCAATAGTGGAGCCCAGTCGGGACGATCGGGGATCTAGCATTTTGGGTTGTCTTCCTTTATGTTGGTTTCGTAGTCGGACCTTTGATTGTACTCTGGATGATGTATGTTTAACTTGTTATTTGTGTGAAGTGGCAATTGTAAGCCAACTCTTTATACCTTTCTTATTTAGTACATGGGATTGTGTGAAGATTACCCCTCTTGCGACTAAACCACCATGCGGTTATGCCTCTAAGTCATGCCTCGACACGGGGGAGATATAGCCGCATCGTGGGTGTTACAAAGGGCCTCCTCAAAATTATGAGGCTTTTTCCCATTATAAGATCTTTCGGAGTTATTTCGCCTCTGACCCTTGAAGCCATTGTTGGTGTTAGCAACAAAATAACCCACCCTCCGGGTGTTTACACTTACCACCGTTACCCTGATTGTCGTGGTTATCGTTGTGCCCTAGAGTGTTCTGCTGGTGACCCCTGCCTCCATCGTTTTTCTTGCCCTTGCCAGACTTATCATCATCCCAACTAGGATCTTTCGTGCTGTCCGATTCAGCATACCTAGTAAGGACATTCATGAGATCGCCAATATCCTGCATCTTCCACTTGAGCCACCCAAGCTTTTGAATGAGAGGCTAAAAATGACAATTCTTCTCTAAGATCAGGATGGCTTGAGCAGCCATTATGCTGTCTGAGGAGTCGATGATCTCCACGATCCGGCAAGACCAGTGATGGGCGGACTCATCTTCATGCTGGATGTAGTGTTGTAAATCAACAATCGTCATCGAGCGCTTACAAGTTCCTTGGAAGTTTTTGATGAAGCGATCCTTCAATTCTGCCCCAAGTGTCACCGGTGCGCGTCGGTCCTAAACAAACGGTTTTTAACCCCTTTCTATGATGGCATTTGGAACCGTCTCCAAGTGAGTGTGGGCAATAAGGGGGTCCTTCCCACACGACCCAGAAACCGTCGGGGATATGCCCTCCTGGCACACACGTTTGTCAAAATGAGGTCGTGTGCGATCGGCGAGCGCTCAAAAACGGAAATACGTACAGTAGAGCTAAAAAATACAATTATATGGCAAAATTGTTTCCGGTCGCAAGTACATCCCACACAGTCAGTCCCCGCTAAACGTTTCCGTTCGTATGTACATCCCACACAGTCGCTCCAAGGAAAACGTTTCCGTTCACAGGTACATCACACACAATTTTTCCCATTAAATCGTTTGCGTTATTGAATGTATCACACACGATCCGTAGAAGAAATTGTGTGGCAAAGGCTGTCCATCACACACAGTTTTTATGTGGTAAACGTTTGTGCAAGGTGGCCTAACACAAACAGTTTTCAAGGGAAAGTCGTGTGTGATTGTTCATTGATCCAACACGGTTTAGTCCTAGAAATTGTGTGCGTTTCCTGAGGTCATCACCTACAGTATTTTTTCAACAACGGTTTGGAATAGCAAAACCCAATTAGCAGGCTAATTCACCATTAGCAGGCTAATTGTCCGATGATTCATAATCCATTTATTAATCTAATTGACATTTCATATTAAGCACACAATATATTTCATTTCCATATTAAGGAAGCAAAATTTTATAACTGAAATACATCAGAGTACAACATGATATAGCTTTAGCACTCAGCTACCCCATTACACAACTGCACCAGCAGCAAGTTCCATATGCAACATGTAGAACCTTTCAAAATTAGCATCATAGACGGTATATAGACAGATGCATCTCATCTATAAAACTGCTGAAGCGGAAGATGAATATTGAGCCTTCATTCATGTTGAAGGTCTTTGCAAATTTAGGCCAGCGCCTGTGGATGATTGACCATCCGTCCTTTGTCCTCTTCAGGAACACTTCAATATTGAACCGTGGGTGTTGTATGAATACCTTCCTCGCCTCCTGGCCATAGAGGTGGTTTGAGAGGTAATCATCAGTGAACTACTTTGGAAAGGCCTGAAAACAAGGATGTGCATAAATATCTTCTCTATATTGAAAATGAGGCAAATGAATAAAAAAGGCAAGGTATAATAGTTAGTACCATCTTGTAGTGAACTGATGTCTTCTTCATTGTGCAGACAAAGATCTTGTTGTTTTTTTCCGCTAATTTCTTTATCCTAACAATCTTTCTGAGTTTCTTGATTTGATTGATATTCATGGACAACTCATTTCCCCATATGCAAAAAGGGTCGAACAGTGGGTCAAAACCTCTGACAGCAGGACCTACATGTGCAAGACCAAATTGTTAAAAACCAAAATATTAGAATGGTTCCTGCAATTTCACAATAATGTGCTATTAGACAATGGACCATGCACGTGCTAACCTCGATTGTAAACCTCAGTGCTTCCCATTGTTTCCCTGCAACACATATAAGGTAGTTAATCATCAGGTTAAGTAAGGGTTCGCATGCTATTAGTAAAATATGTTGATGAGAAATAAGCACATTGCAGATTCATCAGATTAATTCAAGCCACATGGAAAACCCATTTACCCAAACCAAGCATGATTAAGAACTAGGAAATATAGCACTTGTATATGTTTCTCATGTATTAAGTGTAGCCAAATTCGATTTATTCCTCACATGCACAACAATACAAAATTCTACCCACGATAATTGGACATCGCATTGCAGAATTGAACCAAGCAGTTAGCTAAACACCACAACAAATGAACCAAACATTAACTGAGCACCACATTGCACAATATAACATACTCCTAATAGAAGATCAGACAGTTAACCAAACAGTTAACTACAACCAATTGTAGAAATTGTATTTGTGTCTCATGTATTTACTACAACCAAATTCAATTTATTCCTCACATGGTATACAATAACAGAATGCACCCACAACTACTGAACATCACATTGCAGAATTGAACCAAACAGTTAACTAAACACCACAACACAAATGAACCAAACGTTAACTGAGCACCACATTGCACAATGTATAACGAAACCAAGCATGCTTGACAACTTGGAAATATAGCAATTGTATTCTTTTCTCATGTATTTTGTAAAGATAAATTCGATTTATTTCTCACATGGAAGACAATACAAAATTGCAGCCTGAATAATTGAACATTACATTTGCAGAATTGAACCAAACAGTTAACTGAAGATGACAACTAATTAACAGAACAATTAATAAGTGAGCACCACACTACACGACATATAGAACATATACACTAGAGCAACAGATTGCACCATAAAATTAGATAACACAATTCACTAGAATTTGTGAAGGAAAGGCAGGAGCAGCACACGCAACGGGTAAACCGAGCATTGTTAACCGGCATAGCTAGAAAATGGAAAGGTGCTCCTCCAAGATCTGGGGGTCGGCACGAATGGTAGCCATCACGACCTCATCCGTGCGTGCGGCCGCGATTTGCTTCTCCACTGCCAAATGCTCCTTGAGATCCTGGCTATACTGCGTACACCATGGATTAGGGCGGTGCTTATTTGGTGGAGGGGTCAGTGATTTGGGTGGAAGGTGTCGCGCTCGCGCCGGCGGTAGTGGCATGTGGGATGTGGAAGGAGGAGGAGGATGGGGGTCGGGTGTGGATTACCTGCCTGGATAGACGAGGCCGAGAAGCGTGAAGGAGGGTCGCCGACGAGGAGGCAACGCTGCAAGCAAGGAGTGAAGGTTTCAACTTGGAAAGGTAGGCGGAAAGAGAGAAAATGTGTGTTGTAGGGTAGAACCCTAATTGGCCGATCTTTCACGAAAGGAGCGTATCCCACGAAGAACACGAGGAATACAAAGAGGGGGAACGAGGGAAATCACAAGGGAAAACACGAGAGGAACACTCAAACTAACAAGAACAAGTCACACATGGGCTGGATCCTCGAGTGTAACACCCCGGATATGATTTACCCAATTTGTAATCCAACTCTTGCCATTTCCGGCGTTAAGTTATTTTATTTTCTCGGGTTCGGGTCTTTGTCTCCATGTGTTGTTATCATTGTCATGCATCTCATATCATGTCATCACGTGCATTGCATTTGCATACATGTTCATCTCATGCATTCGAGCATTTTCCCCGTTGTCCGTTTTGCATTCCGGCGCTTCGTTCTCCTCCGGTGGTCATTTCTATCTTTCTTTCGTTCTCCTCCGGTGGCCATAACTTGTATAACGGATGCTTTTCTAAGGTTGAGGTAGATGGTTTCCAAAGTTTTTCTCGGTTATGTGTTGAAGGATGGATACAGCTGGATGTAGGATTTGCTAGAATTGGGTGAGATATTATGCTTCCCCTGTATCCCCAACACCTCATTGCATAACCGGAATTCTTGTAGCTCTAGTTCTTCTTCCACGTATATTGGTTTGAGATTGGGATTTCTTACCGATTATTTGTTCTTGATCTGTACCTTGTGGATTTATTTCTCTAACTAAATTCTAAGTGGCTTCTCAATTTATGGATATGTGACCATTTCAAGAGGAATGCATTCGTTCATTTTGTTCGGATGTGAAGACTATATGTTGCAATTTTCATTCCCTTGGATTCAGCTTCATTTTATCTGTCTATGTGCTAATGGATGTCAACCTCTTCAGGATGGCTCCTCCAACGCGCATGACTCCGAATCCTGATCCGCCACCACCACCACCTCCTCCGGAGGCATGTCAAGCTGTGATGGCCGCAACCAATGCAAACACATAGTTGATCATGCAAATTCTCCAAGAGCGCAATCAAGGCAACCAAGGGAACCAAGGCAACAATCAGAACCACTCTGCTACACTCAACCAGTTCCTTGCTAACGGGCCAAAGACTTTCAACAATTGTGTTGAGGCAACCGATGCTGACGATTGGCTTGTGGATCTGTGCAAGCATTTCGAGTGCAGTAATGTCAGGCCTGAGGACTTTGTCAAGTTCGCTTCCTTCCAACTCAAAGATCAAGCTGCAGAATGGTTCCAACAGTACAAGGATTCCAGAGGTGGACGTGTTATCACATGGGATGAATTTCGTCAAGATTTCAGAGCTCACCATATCCCTCAGAGCGTGGTTGAAAGAAAGTGTGAGGAATTACGCAACCTGAAGCAAGGCTCTTTGTCTGTCTATGACTACAACAAGTTGTTCCAGAAGCTCGCCCGTTTTGCCAAGCAGGACGTCCCTGATGAGAAGAGCATGATATACCAGTTCAGGGGTGGTCTCAGAGAAGAAATTCAGCTCGCTCTTGTTCTCTTTGAGCCCTTGAGATACGATGAGTTCTACAACATGGCACTGAAGCAAGAGGCCGCTCAACTGAGGTGTGATGCTTCCAAGAAGCGAGTCAGAGATGTTACTCCTTCTTCCTCTACTCAAGTGGCCAAGCAGCAGAAGTATTGGCTTCCTCCTCCTCCATTCCGTCATCCGTATCAGCAGAAGAGCAAAGGTGGCAGTGAATCTTCCCACCCACCCAACCCTGGCTTTCAGAACAAGACTTCGTCTCAAGCTCCAAGATCGAGTGCTCCGTATCACCGTCCGCTTTCAGAGGTCACGTGCAATAAGTGCCTACAGAAGGGTCACTATGCCAACAAGTGTTTCAACCAGAGGCGTCTCCTCCTCCTGTCAGATCGGCAAGTACAGCTATGGTCAAGCATAAACCCAAGTATGCCAAGGTCAATATGGTGAATGCAGCTCAGGCAGAGGATTCATCAGATGTCATCATGGGTAACCTTCCTGTTAACGATGTTCCCGCAAAAGTTCTTTTTGACACTGGTGCATCGCATTGTTTTATCTCGAGACCTTTTGCATCTAAGCATGGGTGGTTTTCTCAAGTTATGCATAAGCCATTAGCAGTTGTCTCTCCAGGCAGATGTTTGCTCGCTAACTACGAGGTTCCGGATATTTCTATCTCGATGGGTGATTTCAAGTTTCTGGCTTCTCCAATGATCCTTGGTAACTCGGATATTGATCTTATTCTCGGGATGGATTGGCTTTCTAAGCATAAGGCTCATCTTGATTGTGCAGCCAGGCAGATTCAATTGACTCATTTGTCTGAGGATGTAATTGTGTTTGCCGCTCGTGATGATACCATCCGTCTGTTTTCTCTCAATGAGAAGGGTGAACTGGATGCTATCTCGCAGATTCCAGTCGTTTGCGAATATCAAGACGTCTTTCCAGAAGAGCTTCCAGGAATGCCTCCGCACCGTCCAGTTGAATTCGTTATTGATCTTGAGCCTGGCACGGAACCTGTTTGCAAGCGTCCTTACAAGCTCGGACCTGAAGAGTTGAAGGAGCTGAAGAAGCAACTCGATATTCAAGAGAAAATGGGTCTCATCCGGCCTAGTTCTTCTCCGTGGGGTTGTGGTGTTCTTTTTGTGAAGAAGAAGGATGGAACGGACCGACTTTGTGTTGATTACCGTCCATTGAACAAGAAGACCATCAAGAACAAATACCCACTTCCCAACATCAATGAGCTGTTCGAACAACTCAAAGGTGCCCAAGTATTCTCCAAGCTTGATCTCCGTATGGGTTATCATCAGATTCGTATCCGTGAGCAAGATATTCCCAAGACGACTTTCAGGACAAGCTATGGTTCATATGAATACACTGTCATGTATTTTGGCCTCGTCAACGCTCCTCCGACATTCTCTCGCATGATGAACTTCATCTTCAACGCCTACACCAATGACTTTGTTTTGGTCTATCTCGACGACATTCTGGTTTTCTCGAAGAACAAGGAAGATCATGCCAAACACTTGTGTTTGGTACTC